>NW_016690268.1:2485630-2581500 GCF_001604755.1 Lepidothrix coronata | reverse complement strand
ATTTCACCTTCAACATCTCTCTCAAGAGATGTCCCAGTTGTGTAATTTTTCCTTTCTGCCTTGCTCTTGAAATCGCATATCCACAGCAGACATTAATAATAAGGAAAATTGGTGTCTCTTTTTGTAAACACATTCTGGTCCTATGCAGTGAAACTCTAGGGATCCAGACCCAAGTGGAAGTATTTATGTAGTTACTATATCAAAACAATGGATTTTTTTTTTTTTGGTGGCAGGAAAGTTATCTTATGTGAAAAGGCTTTAAAATGGTCACTATTTGAGAGAGAGACTGATTTTGATAGGAGACCACCAGACAGATCTCTAGAGGAAGTCAGAAATTACTGTGATTTTCACACATTGCTAAGAAGTTTACTGTGAGGTACAGTGAGAAATTGTCATCCCTGTAAGAGCAAATAATATTTCTTTTCAGGGAACCTGGTTCTTAACTTACTGAGGAAAAAGGCCAAATAGCACAGGTACTCTCACAGGCTGCAATTTTGCAGGCATTTTACCCCTGCCTGGGCACTGGTCTGATCTCCCAAGGGACTGGTCTCAAAGGGACTCTGAATATGTTATTTAAAAATGAGACATATTGACACACCCAATTGTGGTGGGAATTTCTCTGTAGCCTTTTGAAAGCACCAGCTCTCAGTGCTTGGGGAATAACTGCAATGAAGTGGTTGCACAGCTGCCAGAGAGCTGCTGAGCAGAAAGGAACACAGGCTTTGCCTGCATGGCTCAGGCTGGAAGCCTTACACTGCCGGACGCTGTCACAGATACTAAAGTGAGTTTGGTTTGTTCTTCACCCATAAGATGGATGGACAAGAAATTCTCCTTCAGCCCCTCAATACCCAAATTTACTGTTGAGTTTCCACTGGTTAGTGCATCAAAATGACAAGTTTTTGATGAGATCAGTAGTTCTGCATAATTTAGCAGGCTCCCAACACACATTTCAAAGACTGAGCTAAAACAAAACAAAATAAGAAACTGTACAAAAAGGTTCCACGAGAAATATACCCAGAAATACTTAATGTGGGCTTATAAGAAATCTGAAGGGGGCTTTTTACAAGGGCATGCAGAGACAGGACAAGGGGAAATGACTTTAAAACGGAAGAATGGTAGCTTAGATTAGATGTCAGGAAGAAATTCTTTACTGTGAGGGTGGTGAGACGCTGGAACAGGCTGCCCAGAGAACTGTAGATACCCCATCCTTGGAAGTGTTCAAGACCAGGTTGTATGGGGCTTTGAGCAACCTGGTCTAGTGAACAATGTCCATGCCCACAATAGTGAGGGGGTGGAGGCTGGAACTAGATATCTCTAAAAGTCCTTTCCGACCCAAACCATTCTATGATTCTATGAAAGCTATGGTTTTCTATGTATACATCTCCTTATATTTATCTGAAAATAAACTTTTCACTCAGTAGCAGTTGTGATCAGCGGTCACTCTTCCCTCACCCTCATACACGAGGATACAACATTTCAGTAGAAAAACCGACAGATTGCCCAAAGAACCTATGAATGCCCCACGCCTGGAAATATTAAAGGTCAGATTGGATAGGGCTTTAAGTAACTTGATCTGAAGATGTCATTGCAGGGGAGTTGGAGTAGATGACCTTTAAATGTCCCTTCCAAAGCAAACTGTTCCATGAATCTATACGTTAGGCAACAGTGACATCTAGTGTCCGTCACCACCAGCAGCCCAGAGCAGATGCAACGCTGGGTAAAATCCCTGGGTTACAGGGACATAAGGACATGGGTAGAAGGAATCTCTGTGCATTTTTACCCTCAGATCTTCCATCCGTATTGTCAGTTAAAATGAATGAGAGGCACTATTTTAGAAAATATTCAATTACTCCAATTTCTGGTTGATAAAAATTAAATTTGGTGTTGTTAGTCCCAAAACTAGGGCACACATGACCGAAGCAGTACAACTAGCAACTCAAAATGATGGATCAAGGGAGTGGAAGCTCTCAATAACTGGGGGCAGCTAACCAGAGAGCCAAATCCGCTTTCATTTTGAAAAGAAATCTGCAGGGAATGAGAATCCAGGCTGTGAAACCAAACTCAAATCACCATTTAATCACTGAAGCATTTTGATACTGAAAATGGATTACAACCTAATCTGTGAACACAGATCTCAAGGCTTCCCCATCAGGACATGTGTACACCTCTTGCCTCATTCTACTGTAAAATAACACAGTGCAGGCCTGAAAGAAAGCATTCCTGTTAAATTTTCAGAAACCTGAAAATTTGCTGATCAGAAATTAGATTAAACAATAGAATTATTTTTCAGACCACAAGTCAAGTCAAATGAGTAATTTCAGGATACAAATTTTTATCTAAATACAGTCTACTTTCTGCATGTGAATGATGAAGGTAACCAAGCACACATATATGCACACATATCCAAATCCTAGGTATGAAAAAGAACATAAAGGACTGCATAATCTTGAGGACTAATACAATAGGAAAATTAAGCTATTTCAGCCAAAAATTTTGGTTTTGTAGCCTCCAAGACTCATGAGAAACACTGAATAAACAAGCAAGCCTGGCTGGTAAACAGGGCTCTCTAGCTGTGAAAAGGATTGGAAGCAGTCTAAGGTAACTTTGTTATATATCGTGATCTGTCTTTCTTGAAGCAGCAGGACACTTAGATACTTCTCCATCTTGAAATGATGGCTTGATCAGACTTCAGAGGATCAAAGGATTGGAATCAAGCAGGTGGCAGGGGCATCAGGAGGCCTCCACTGGAGTTGCCTGCTCAAAGGAGGCTGAGCACTAATTTCAGACCAGGTTTCTCAGGACTGTGTCCATCTGGGACTTGAAAATCTCCAGGGATGGCACCTGCACAACCTCTCCAAGTGGCCTGTTCTACAGCTCAGCTGTCTTGAAGGAGAAAAAAATTCTCTCCCAATTCTTCTGACAAAATTTGACTGGATGACATTTTCAGTTTTTAACCACAAAAAGTCAACCACAGAGGGAATAAGGGAAAACACAGGCATTTTCAAACACCATCTGGCCTGTGGGCCATCTGAGCATGCAAGGTGAAGAATATGCAGACTGGCTCAGGCACTGCTTAGGACTAAGAAATGTTTTAGGAGAGGTGACCATCATGCCTAGATCTGTACCCTTGTTTGCTCTTCCACTGAACATGCCCAGTGTTTGGTAACTGGTGTGTGTGCATGATGAGGAGGCCATATGCAAGATATCTTGTCCTTCAGTGAAAGGACATAAGGGCAAAGATGATCCATGGCAATCTTAGCTTTTTGCCTGAGCTGGTCTTCACACAGCCATGAGATCTTATGGGGTTCAGGCTTTATTTCCCTGCCTCTCTGTTGGCCACCACTCTCTCCTTCTTGCCTTTCCACATTCATGCTTATCTTGTTTTGCCTAAACAGGTCTTCAGCAGCTACTGAAGAGCAGCAGGGTCACCCTTAAGTACTATGGAGAGAGTAACTAGCTCTCACTTCGAACTCAGTAAAGGGAAATAACTTTGAAAGACTAATCTGAGCTGCAGCAAGATTGATTGGCACCACCCACCCTCAGCAGAACACACATCCTGACAACCCTCAGAAGGGTGTAGTATGAATAAGGCTAGAGGATTTTCTCAGTCATACCCGAGACAGAAAATAAATGCCAAACTCTTGAAAGTTGAAATCAAAGCAGAGAATGACACTAAGAAGCCTGAATTTCTAGTTAAGACACAGACTGTGGGCTCCAGATGTGATATGTGATAAACCATCCCTGCAATATATATTCTGCATAGTTGCTTAATTTGCCATAGTACTACAATCCCACTGAAATTAAAGAAAGAAAAAGTGCTGCAAATAAAACATAGTGAAGACTAATATTTTCATTCTTGTTATACAAGACCTCATGGGTATTTTTGGCATTCTTCAATTTTTTTTTGTTTCATTCAAATAAACAATTACAAAATGTGGGAAAATAAACAATGAACAAACTTATGTCTTTGGAATACACACATTGGACTTGCAGAGCTGCCATGTACCCATCTACCCTGTTAGGTCCTGCAGTCACATTGGTACTCCCCCGCGGGCAAAGATGTTATACCAAGAGAAAGAAATAGAGGTGTTGGCATCACATTTTAGCAGTCTGAGTTTCCTACTGAGTGCAGGAAGGAACTATTCAGTGCAGGAAGGGGAATGAATAGCCAGAAGAACGCATGGTGTAGGTGCTTTAGTGGTGAAAATTGCTAAGGTGCCAACGCTCACAAGGCAGCTGCACTCTGGGAATTTTATGCAGAATCAAAGCAAAAGGAAAGTTTTTCCCAAAGGAAAAACAATGGATGTGAATGAAAATATATGCATGTTTTAAATAATGTGCATGTTTTAAATCACCTGGATGACAAACGGTGAATGCATTTCAATGGTAGGCCATTAAAATGTCTCAACTGCAAGTATTAGAACTCTCTGCTGGAAAAGGAGACAGAGGGAAGCAACACAGCAGGAAGGAAGCATGTGGACAATGAAGTCAGAAGAAATTTATTAGAAGAATCAAGGGTAATTAGTATCCAAACTCCACTGACGCCCGTAACACTTTTGAAAACTTCATATCAGTGTGAAATCTGGCAATCTGACAGATAACAACTTTGAAGTCTTCAGTTATAAGGGACTCAAAACATGATGACGAAGTTAATTTCAAAGGCATTCTTTGCACAGCATGAAAATTGTTCAGAACTGTTTATAGGGAGATTACACAATGCATCGTGTAGAATTTGTGTAAAAATACATGCTAAGGAACATCTAAATTTGAGCAAAGAATTCAAAATAATTAAATTATTTAAGAAGATCCCTTTCAAAGGAGAAGCAGGAAGCATTCACTGATTCCTGCAGGAGAGCATTAGGACGTGGGAGGGTGGAGTGTGCAGAACAGTCCACCTTTGACATCCCTCAGCAGAATCCTACGAGGTCGCTTAAGCAGAGCTGAGTGGTGCAAGCACACTGGGGACATCTGAGGTTTCTGCAAGTCTGATACTGCAGGCAGAGGCATGGCTCCAGCCACTTTGCCTAGATGCAGATACCCAGGATGAAAGTCAACACAGAACAGTTAGCACAAGAGTCAAAACCTGTGGAAGACAGAGAAAATATCAAGCAAAACATATAAATTCTGTCGCTGGTCTCTGCAATCATAAAATTATAGAATCATAGAATGGTTTGGGTTGGAAGGGACCTTAAAGATTATCTAGTTCAACCTCCCTTTCATGGGCAGAGACACCTTCCACTAGGCCAGGTTGCTCAAAGCCCCATCTAATCTGGCCTTGGAACACTTCTAGGGATGGGATATACACAGGTTCTCTAGGCAACCAGTTCCAGTGTCTCTCCACTCTCACAGTAAAGAATTTCTTCCTTACATCTAATCTAAACCCTCCCTCTTTCAGTTTAAAGCCATTCTAACTTGTCCTATCACTACATGTCATACTAGGATCATAGTAGAGTCATTGCAGCTAGCACTACACATTGGAAAGCTAAGTCACCCCGTAAAATCTTCAACTTCCACACCAGGGTTACACCGACACACCTGCGTAGGCCACACTCCCTCCAATTCTCCACGCACAAGCAGTAAAATCCCTGTGGTAAGACATGCCAGAATTTGCCCTTCTTCCATCTCCAAAGGAAGAGGAGGTTTCTGCTAGCCCCTTCTTGAGGGTTGGCCATTACATTCAAGGATGTGTTGGTCATTCTTCTGCTTTATTGCCTGGTTATCTCGGGACTCTGAAATGCTCCAGATCACACAGCAGGCTGGGTATATTTATAAGCCATATACAAAAGGAGAACATAGTTTGACATAGGTTTCTTCATTCACAGAATCATAGAATCATAAAATCATAAAATCATTAAAGTTGGAACAGACCTCCAAGGTCATTGAGTCTAACTTTTGATCAAACACTGTATGTATGGCCAGTCTTCGCGAACGAAGATTTGGGAAAGTTCTTTACCCTTCGAGCCTGCGTAATGGATTTTTTAGGTGAGACCCAGTGTGCGCTGAACTGAGCCCACCCTTTAATCCTGAGGTTCATCTGCCGGGGCCGAGCAAGCTTGGACAGTGGCAGTGAGGTCCTCAGAACGTAGGTTGGTTTAGAGTGACCTTCTCTTAGATGGATGGCCTTACAGGGCTGACGAGCTCCATCTGCCCGGGGGACTTTTACCCTGACCGGGAATCGAACCCGGGCCGCAACGGTGAGAGTGCTGCATCCTAACCACTAGACCACCAGGGGCTATATCAAATACTACCATGTCAGCTAAACCATGGCACCAAGTGTCATGCCAAGTTTTTTCTTGAATACTTCCAGGGATGGTGACTCCACCACTTCCCTGTGCACTTAATCATACTTTCAGTGAAGAAACCTTCCTGATGTCCAACCTGAACCTCCTTGAGGTGCCTCCTTGAGGCACAGCTTGAGGCTATATCCTTTTGTCCTGTCACTAGTTGTGTGGGAGGAGAGGCTGAACCCCACCTTTCTATAGATAGCTGTGGAGTATGAGCTGCAGTGGTCCTTTCAGTTAGAGAGCAATAAGTTCCCCCCTCAGCCTCCTTTTCTAGAGACTAAGCAACCCCAGCTCCCTCAGCCACTCCTCACATAACTTACTCTCTAGACCCCTCTAAGTAAGCTCCACCGCCCTTCTCTGGACTTGCTCCAGCACCTCAATGTCTTCCTTGTAGTGCAGGGCCCAGAACTGAACACGTGGCCTCACCAGTGCTGAATACAGAGGGACAATCCCTGCCCTGGTCCTGCTGGCCACACAATTTTTGATACAAACCAGAATGCCACTGGCCTTCTTGGCCACCTGGGCACATTGCTGGCTCATGTTCAGCCAGCTGTCACCCAGCACCCCCAGGTCCTTTTTCACCTAGCAGCTTTCCAGCCACTCTTCCTCAAACCTGGAGTGCTTCCTGGGGTTGTTGTGACCCAAGTGCAGGATCCAGCATTTGGCCTTATTGAACCTTATACAGCTGACTTCAGCCCATCAATCCAACCCCTCCAGACCTCTCTGCAGAGCCTTACCTCTGACTTCTGGACAAGTCATGTCAGCAGAAAAGAGTGTTAGCCATGTGATATGGTCAGGATAGTTGTCTGTCAGCATTATGCAATCCCTTTCTCTGGCAAAGCCTTCCTCTGACTGGGTTACCCTCACAAGTACATGATCTCAGATACCTCTCCTAGCCACAAGACCTGCTTGAGCCATGGTTGCATAATCCTTGCTCTTCTCATGCAGGGAGCCAGGTCCCTCCACGCAGAACGGACAGCTGGCCCCACCAAGCACCTGGTTTGTAGAGCATGTGTACCTTTGACCTCCTTGAGAGGCAAGGGTTTGATCTCAGCTCCCAGCATCCACTAAGCTTTCTGCAGACCAACTCCTGCCAGTTCAAAATCCTATTCTTTCCCCATCCTTCCCCCTATATTCCATCTCCCC
Organism: Lepidothrix coronata; assembly: GCF_001604755.1. Classification (NCBI taxonomy): domain Eukaryota; kingdom Metazoa; phylum Chordata; class Aves; order Passeriformes; family Pipridae; genus Lepidothrix; species Lepidothrix coronata. Next base: position 2,574,070 of record NW_016690268.1, on the reverse strand, counting down.
TATACTGTGCCCTGGGACTCAAAGGGCAGGTGTTCCTTCAGACAGGCACTGAGATGGTGCTGCTCCCTGCCTGAGTGCTGCTGGCCTGCCTCTCTTGCTGAGGGCTGAAAACAACCATAAAAATCCACTCTAGCCAAACTGGGCAGGTTACGGGCAGCCCCAATCAATTTTGAGAGTAAGGTGTCAGAGGTCAAATGAGAGGGCAGCCAACACCAGGATAGCTCTGCCACTGGGAACGTGGCAGATAGCCTGCAGGTAGGGGAGAGATGTCAGAGCTGCTCTTGCTTAAGCACTACGGAGCCCATTCTGTCTTCACCTGACAGAAACCTGGGAATGGAGTCCGAGTGTTCTGGTAACCTTCCTGATAGCCCATGTGGTTTGCTACAGCTTTCCCGGACAGTCTCACTGCACAAACATGTGGAATTTAAAAGCAAACTCTGCCAGCTGGAGTAAGGTATTTAGGAAACCAGCCATGAAGAGGAGGGAAGAAAATGCCAAGGATTTACAGGTAAAATCCATATTTTGATTTAAAGGTATGAACTTAGAGGCAGGCCAAAGTGGAGCAAGATGAGCAAAGAGTTACAAGATGATGGAAGCGCAGAATAAATTGGACTTATCTGGGATGCATCCAATACTCAAGTTAAATCCACATACTCTTTCTGCATGAAAATACCTCCCTGAATTATAAAGGGTAAGGGAGGGAGGGCTCACATCTTGATCCCTATATCTATATCATTTGCATCTCTTAAATCTGAATCAGTTGAAGAGTTGAATGCTGCTAGCCAAATCCTATTTAATTTATTCAGCAACACATCTGTGTGAAACGTAGTCCAATTACAGGCATTAGGTTACTTTGCCATGGCTTAAACCATTTGGCTTTTATTTCCAGCAGGCTCTAATTAACTTATCACAATGCAGGAGCAGACAAGTTTCTCCTACACGTGACTGCAATTAAAGACATGAAATCACAACATTTTTTAAAGTGACTCCAATCAATTGGTTACAGTAAAGAATACCATGTAATGAAGCAGTGACTCCACTGTTAAGGCTGAAAGAGGGTTTCTGTTCCAATAATCTAGTTCCCTTCTATTACGAGTTCTGCTCTTGGATAATTTATTTAAAGTTCATTATGTGTCTACAACATATATCATTTGCCCTCAGCTTGGGCTGCAGAAGTGCCGTTATGGCCAATTACTTACTGTGATAAAATCTGTCACAGTACAAACTGTTCCTTAGTTAGATTTAAGTTTTGTCTAAATTCTATTTGTAATTCAAGCAGCAAAATAATAAGGCCAACAGCAAAGACTTGCTGTCTCCTTCCTCTGGTCCCTGTTGTAACCTGTTGTAATCTTAGGGCAGTTAGAACCGAAACCCCACACCCATCTTTTCTTCCAGTACTTGTCCCCACTTTGTGTTTCTACAACCAGTGCAGGGCTTGGGGTGGTCTGGCCTGTGAGAGAGTTCCTTGACCTGAATCCCGCCATATCATATATGTCACTGATAGCAAAGTCTCCGAAAGCCCCTGAGAGCATAAGGCTGTCATTAGGGACCGCACAGCTGACTGCCAGTCACGCTCTTTGGTGATCACACGTATTTGCTCTCTGGCCTCCATAGTTTGCTGCAACAGTGCCAGGGTTTGGAAGTTGTTAATTCACTTGTCTACCATTGGTTTCTGTGTTGCCATAGTTATTATATTGTCTCCTTGCATTGGCTAGCTAAATGGCCAATCCCCTCTTTGGCCCAGCAACGCTTATAAGCTGCGGGAAATTTGAATAAAGCCCTTCTTCGCTGCTGGATTCCCTGCGTGGTCTCTGTCTCCTGGCTTAAGTACCTCCGCTGCCTGTCCCTGCCACGAGGGACGGGTGGCGGGGGGGTGATTCCAGCCCTGAAAACCTTCACAGAGCGGCCGGCAGTGACCCCCTGAAACCCCTCAAACTGCGACACAACAGCATGCTCGTTGATGGTAAAATGAAAGTCCTACAAAACCACAAAGAAAGTGATGTAGGGAGCAGCACTCAGCCATGCCCTTCAGCTCGCTTGATAGCTGTGTGCTGTAAACAGGGTGATGAGCAAATCCCTGGTGCTTCCAGCATCAGAGAGCACACCATGGCTACTGCGGGATGGGCCTTTTTGCTATTGGCCTCGTTAACCATTAGCCACACCAGAGGCTTCAAATTTGTTTGGGGATGAGGATATCGCTGCACAACTTCTTAAGTGAATTAGAGCCACTGGATTTATCCAAATCAGCCCTGCACCACCCCCAGCCATGAGAAGGCATTTGAAGCTTGTTTGCTCTTTAAAAACAATTGCCAGTGTTTGGCAGGCATCTTCTCAAGCTTGTGCTTCAGTTCTTAAAGTGTCTTAAACATGTTTGAACCAAATGTTCTACACAAATTTGAATTCAAATCCTGCAACCTTTCTCTGTGAGATCTCACAAGTGAGGGAGGGTAGAAACTACAGCAAGAAAATTCAGAGTGAAACAAGAAATAGAAGTGATTCAATAGGATCCATTTTAACAGATCCAGGCCACAGTAATTTGAGGACAGGCATTACCCTATAAGAAGCTGCATTCCTCTGGAAAAAATTACGCTTGGAATTTATTCATTTTTTTCAGCAGAACATTTACTCCACTTTAAAACAAAGAAGGCACTTCTTCACAACGAAGACACTTCTTCACACCAAATGAACTTACTGGATGCCATGTTAACAGTTATTTGCTGAGTGCATCAGTGGCCATGTATTTTCTGTTGTAGAGGGTATATACTGAGCTGTCTTTACTCTCCTCAAATCCTGCTCAAATCCCATATTGTATCTTGCAAATGGCTACCTTGCAAAGTTGGATGAATTTACTCTGATGTTTCAGAAAACTATCTAAGACTAATGTCAAAGCAAAACACCATTTAAAAATTTTATGGAGATGGAAATTTATATAACAGATAATAACAAACCAAAAAACAATGTATTTTTTCTGCAACATCAGTCTTGTTATTAAACTGAAAGGATGTGTGATAGTCTAGGCCTTCCTGGAGACCAGCTTGTAACCAGGAAGGAACTAGGGAAGTGACCAAGGAAGTATTCCATGCTATTCCTTTACGTAAACTGAGGTATAAATAAGCCGGTCAGAGAGACGTCTCTCTCTTCTCTTCCTGCGAGGTTTGGGAACAGTAGGTCCCTGTCTTGGTCTTGCTTATCTGGAGCTGAGGCCTGCAGCAACTGCTGTTGTCTGCCATGTGTGCGGGGAGAGTGCTGGGCCGGGTCTGGCTGTCCTGCTTTTCTCAAGGGAAGTGGTGAGATTTTGCTAGTTCTTTATTTTGCTGGTTACCAGGTTTTTCAATTGTGCATATTTGTTTTGTTTTCTCCTTTTTTGTCCCTTTTCATCCCTTTTTCCCATTTTCCCTTCCCCTCTTCCCCTTCTTGGGAGTTGTACATAATATCCTTACTGTATATAACTATAATATATGCAACAATACACATATATTTTGGTATAATTCGGTTGGTTTATATTTCTCTCAGTTTCTATAGTTTTTTTTCTTTGCCTGAAGGGGGTGAAAGAGAAAAGGCATCCGCTGAGCTTTGGAGATTTGGTGGGAAGCCAGCTCTAACTTGCTCAGAATGAAATGTTCCTCTATGAATTGTTCCCAAGGACCAGGGAGAAAAACGTTAACCAAGTCCAGTATCAAATAGAATGTGAAAACATTTCAACATTAGCCGTGGTTTTTTCACTTAACCAACAAGTCTGCAAATACCTTTGATGGAGTGGTCATGTTCTGAACACTCCCCTCTACCCTTGTCATCAGTAGCACAACAGGACTAGCCTGTTCTTCTGGTCCATTTGACCCCTGATGAGAGCAGAAAGAACTTTGCGTATCAGGGGACACACATCAAACACTGTGGGGCTGGGAATCCCTTATATTGCCGCTTCATTGTGCCTGTCTGTTACGACCAGTCCCAGAAGGCGAGGGTGACTCAGGTTTCTTTTAATAGAACCCTTGGGGTGGATTAGAGTGAAACAACACTGAATACAAGTGTTTGTAAATATATATATATATATGTAGGGTTTATTTTAAAACTATTTGGTTGCAATAGAAAGCAGGTATGTAACTGTTTTGGTTATTATCTATAGCAATATAAAAGATAAAAATAATGCTTAAGAGAGAGAAAGAAAGGATAAGAGTAGAAAGGTATATAATCACCATCCATGAATCTCGTGACAAGACTTGTTTGTTGCAATTTCTATATCCATTGGTTGAAGTGATGGTTGCTGTCTTAATTCATCAGGGGTGGAGGGAAAGCCCATAAAACGCAAAGTTCAGTGGGTTAATATACATTCAGGTTCAGGTGGAAATGCCCAGGTACCTCCCCTGGACCGAGGAGTTTCACACTGTATGATATGCTGTGGGTCATGGGACACTTCAGGAGTCTTTGATGGTTTATGACACCTTCTAAGACATCATTGCTGCCTCTCACATAACATAGTTGAGCCAATTATGGCCCATCAGAAGGGATGAATACCTTCAGATGTGAATGTCCTGGTACTTCCCCAGAAGGGAATTTACACACTTGTGTAAGGGCATTGGCATGATAAAAACCACTATCCCACCTCACAGGGTCTGCCTCTTACCAGCTTTTTCCCTTAGGTAGCTCAAAACAGAGTTTGTAACCTCTGGTAATGGGTGTGCACACCCGCTGTGCCCATTAGCAAAGCACCTGCTACTTTTGCAAAGGCCAACTGTTTGAGCCACTAACCACTAACACTCCAGCCTCTCACACTGTCCAGACCCTTTCCTGTAAAGATGAAACTTAAAATTAAATTTTATCTATACGGATCCAATATTGGATCTATATATATTGGATCATATATATATATGAAAAAAGGCATCTAGATCAGAATCAATTCTTACCAAAGCAACAAGATCTTTCCTTATTCATTAAAGTACTCACAGTGGCACTGATGAGAAGTTGAAAGGAAAGACCTGATTATTAGTTGTTTTGAATGCGATATGAAAAAGTCTTATTTATAAGTGAACACTAAACCTTTCTCTTCCTTAAGAGCTAAGGAGAAAATATGAACACAGCAAATGACAACTTGGTCAAACCCACCACCTGGCAAGACACGGAACATGATTTTCCCACTGCACTGGTGTGGAAGTTGGTCTGAAGACTTTGTAACTCCCCATTAGGTAAAGCATCATATTCCTTGGTGGATTGTAATCAAACTGGAAGGCATAAGTGTAAAAACACCCAACTAGACTGTTTCCAAAGACATTTGGGAAATGTGGGCTTCTCTAGCTCCAGGTTTTGCTATTGATTTCACAAACATGAGGAGTTTAGTCTGGACATGTGAACAACTTCCATTCATTTCAGTTGTCACTGATGTAGTGCTTTGTTTATTAGAGCCTAAGCAAAACACAGCAGATACAGTCATGGTTGCTGAAACCACTGAATTACATAGAAAGCTCATAGATAAATCACATGTTTTCAGATTGGAGGGACCCAATGAACTTCAGAATAGGGCACTGAGCAACTGAATGGTGAAATCTTAGAGTTGGCCTAGGACAGGATGAGTGGAATACCAGAGAAGGACATACGTAGTGAATACAAGGGTATGTGTGTATATATATATATATATACACACATATATATATATACATATATATATATATACATATATGTATACATATATATACATATATATATATGCACACACACACACATACACACACACACAAAAGGATATATAATAGGATATATAATAGAATCATAGAATGGCTTGGGTTGGAAGGGACCTTAAAGACCATCTAGTTCCAACCCCTGTGCCATAGGCAGGGACACCTTCCACTAGACCAAGTTGCTCAGAGCTCCATCCAATCTCTTCTTGAACGTTTAAAAGTGTATATATATATGTATATATGGAAAATAATAAAGGAAAAAGGATTTAAGTCATGTTAGTCTACAGAAGAGTCATCTCCTGTGCAGCATGTCTCCAAAAGCAGACTATCCAGACACTGAACAAGAAGGACACAAGCCTACTGGGCCTCTGGTGGTCCCTTTGGGCCATGAGACTCCATGATTATACATACATTCCCAGTAACATTGATGCAAAACGGTGCCCAGGAGCATCACCGGCACCAGAGCTCATCCCACCCCACTGCCATGACCCTTGGGAGCCTCAGGCAGGTAGATGGCTGACAGCAACAAGCATGCTGGCAAAACCCAGGCTCCTGCCATGGGTTAGCACTGCACCCCTGTGCACCTTAGTTGGAAAAATAATGACTCCGTAGTGTTTAAGACGCCTTGTGGATATTTAAAATACTTTGTTTAAGGATCATCCATCAGCTATATCTTTCAGAAGCAGTGCCACAGGCCTTTTGACAAGTTTTCTTTTAATTGCTCCTCTTCTGTACTGTTGTCAAAGTCCGAATTTTACAGGTTGCCACCAGATGGTGATCAGTCCTGGTCAAGGTACCTGGTTTCACACGTGCATGGTTGATTCAAAACCACAAGTTACAGAAATACACAAGGCAATTCACATGGAACAAATCTTTTCTGACATAGATTCATAACATCCCAACTCTCCAACATGGGCAAAAAGTACAAACACACTGCACAAATTCTCTTCCTCTTCCACATCAGTGAAAGCATAAGATGTGTCTACCACTTATGTATATACATCTGAAGAAGTGAATTAAAAATTACCTTTTTCCACTGTCAGAGCATTTTTAATTCTTGTTCTCAGAAGCTCTTCCTTTTCAAGCCCAAGCTGAGCTTATCACACATGAACAGAAGCTCTTCAATATAACTACTGTATGATATAAAATGAAGCAGCTGAAAACAAAAAGTGTGAAAAGGAAATGTTCAAGGCTTTCCATCTCTAAAAGCAAAAGAGACAGTCCCATAGCTTCAGTGACTTGGAGAGGGACTACCTTTTTGCCTTCTCCTCTCTTTCCTTAACATAGCTATTGGTTGGTTGTGTTCTTCCTATCTCTGCTGCTCATTCACCACTTCATTTAGTTTGGGCTAAAACAGCTGATTTTAAAGTGCCAGAGTAGAGTAGGAAATGGTCTTGGGAGCTGCAGTTCGCTGATGGGGAAAGAACCTCCAGGAGAAGGGCAGTCACATCTTCCAATAGCATGTCTGGGTCTGGAAAAGGAAAAAAGCTCAACCTTAACCACAGGCACTTTAAAAGCATTCAAGGACTGCCGAGGTACTCTGCAGGACTGAGAGATCATTATCTCATGTGGCTCATTCCTTTTGCTTACTGTGAAGCTCGATTGCTTCTATTTTTAGCCACTGTTAAGTTTACTGCAGAAACAAGGATAAGTGCTTCAATTGCAGTAAACAGGAGACACTTTCCAAACTCTGTACACAGTGTGACAACATAACTACATAAATTACTACACTATTGCATGCTAATTCACAGCATAGTTATGCTCCAGTAACCAGGTTTCTATCAGAAGTCTCTAGTAGGTTTGACTGCAAGGACAGTCGTGTCAACTCAAGTGCCTACCAGCAGGCTGCTCTCTGCCTGGGACCACAGAGGGACCAAGAGAATAACTCTGCAAGGTAAACCTCTCAAGGGGATGTCAACTCTGGTGATACTAAAGATGAAATTTTGGAATTGCCAGCTGTTTTGGTAGACATGTTGAACCTTGTTCTTCACGGTGACTCAGGTACTGTCACAGATTGCAGCAGAGCTATTTTCTACCCTTGCTTGTCCAGGAAGGTAACCAGCAATTTTCTTTTCCTTTTCTCCCCAGTTCATGTGTTCCCATAAGACATGAAAGCAAAAAGACCCTGCTTATACTCAAACCTCCCAGAGAGCAAAATATTGACTGTAATGTTTTGCATAAAAAAGAATTCACTAAATCTGTCCTAATCTGGCTGCTCTGCAAGCAGTTCTGTCATCCTGAACTCCTAAGAAGAGAGTGTGTAGCAGACTGCACATAGCATCAAAATGAATAACTTGGTAAACAGCTAGTAGAGAGAAAAGCTAAAATAGCTTGAGAAATGTCTACTCTTATGGTGTCTGTGTGGGATATTGATGTGACAGAAGGCTGCAATTTTATCCCAATGTAATGGTATGTGTAGTTGGGTTGCTGCTGCATTACCTGTACAGTAAATGTATGATAGTGACCCACCACACCAAGTGGAGGGTAGTGCGAGATTCACCACTGAGCCATTTAGACCTCACATAGATGCTGTCATTTTACTGATAAGGCTAAGTGAGCAAAATAAACTTTGAATGACTGCTTCCATCTATCAATATTTTCTGCTCTGAAAACGCAGGTTGAGCAACCCTAAACTTTAAAGCAGCAAACAACAAATGAACACATCGCTGTTCAAATCCTACCAGCTCCAAACTCAATTTGCCTTTCCATGCCAACAGAAAAGGAGAAGTAAAGGAAAATATTTATGGTGTTCTCCTAAAGCTCCCTTATGTTTTGTGATAATAGAGGCATTCAACAGAGCCAGCTGATACCCCTCCAATGTAAGTGTCACATAACTGAATCTAGGAGGGGGAAAAAAACCATTTACACTAAAGATAATGTATTTCAAGGCCTGTTTTCTAAATAGTAACTGGAAAACAGCAGTACTTCTGAGTAAGATGTCTTTCTGACTTGATGCCCTAGCCTACAGGGTATGTGCTGGAGAGCAGAGTGAGTTGGATGCCTCCTAAAGCAGAAGAAAAAATTACATTCCCGCTTTTAGTCAGAACTGGACTTTGGAAAAAAGTAGAAGGAGAAAATTAAGGTTGGTAAACCAACCTACATAAATTTCCAAAATAAAATTTAAAGCTGAAATGCTGATTTTTTAAAATACACAGAGGCAACATGATTTTTCAGGCCTGCTGCAGGCAAGTATAACGCACAGTATGTTTGATATATGATTGCTAGAACCTTAAAAGGTATTTGAATTATAAGGTGTGTTATTTTCTAAGATAACTCCTTGGTTTCTTTACTCCCCATAATGGTTGATATCACTAATGTCTTATCCAAAAGAGAGGTGATTGCCTGGAAGGTATAGTACCAGTGGTGTTTTCCACTCTTAAAAGGAAAACAAAGTTCTGAGCTTCTGTGTTTTGGGTTTTTTTTAAAGAAATGGTATGTATTCCAAATTAATTTATGAATTTCCTTCTGTTTTGTGAAATAGTGCAAGGCAATAAGGCAAAGAAGAAAGAAACACAACTTTGTGCAAAGACAATGCCATACTGAATGCTAATAAAGCAAGGTTACTTGGTCCTTGCCTCTCCCTTCACTGCATCCAGTCTGTTACTAAAGACCCATCAGCTTTTCAGAAAAGTGATTAGGAAATTCGTTTTGTCCCTTCTAACAGTTCTGGTAAAATCTTTGTGGTTCCCATTTGTCCCTGATTGGCAGAATCGGTATTTTGTTGGTGGATCTGTGACAAGGTATTTGGTATTACCAGAAGAACACCCTGTGACATTCTCACATCTCTCCTCTAATTTTCAAGGACTTTCATGGTGTCAGCCACTGTGCAAAGTGATGCCCTGGACCTGCAGCTGACAGGGCTAGAAAACATCTTTTCTGTGGGTGCCTCAAAGAGTACCCAAGTTAAAAACTCCCGCTTTTCTCTGGTCACAGATCTGTTAAGTTGGGCAAAAAGGAGGTGACTTGACACAAAGTGGGAAAGCATTATGGGTGAATTTATTTCCAGCTCCAAATGATTCCAAAGGGGCAATTTTTCACTGAGTGAGCCAGACTGGCCCCATCACTTATGGCCTCAGCAATAATGAAGAAGACCTAGCAGACAATGGCACACAAATGCACTGTGCAACGATTTCAAGCAATACATCTTTTTGAAAATTCTCTTTTCCCTTCACTTCATGATTTCTTTATCAACAGGAAGTTATCTTAACAGACAAGGCAGCAGAACCTGCCTACAGGAATTTCCTCATATTACCTTTCTGCTAGTAAGCCGCTCTGAGATATTTATATATCACCCCTATTTTACAGGTGATGAAACTGAGGCACACAGGAGTTAAGTGACTTGCCTCCAGTCACAAAGCAAATTAGCAGCCAAGTAGGGAAGAGATCAGTTCTCAGCCCAGAGCTTTTATAAAGTGCATTTTAGGCTTAGGGTAAGATTTTCAAGGGAGTCTTGATTGCTCTGTGGTGGCACTTCAGTAATAAAGCTTGAGTTAGAGCAGTGTCTGCACTGTTCAGGCTATGGTTCACTCCCAGCATTATACTGTGGAAGGAGCACTTGCGTTTTCCTTCAGAGAAGGTTTTGGGTGACCAGCTCTTTAGCACTGGTTAATTGGCTACCACCACATGTAATCTTAGCCAAGAGCCAGTAATTAGCTGCATTCATCTCATTTACATATTTCTATCAAGTATTTGCTAATTTGCAGGCTAACACGACATATTAGCACTATATAGGGAAACCTTTCAGGCTGAAATGTGTGCATGGCACTACAGGTAGGGAAGTTGTTCTCCTTGGGGTACAAAAGTCAGAAACAAGTACCATAACTAGCCAGCTGCCTTCACCCAGGAGGAAGGGTATCACTGATCACCATGTACGAATGCCAATGCTAGGAGGACACATAGGTCCAGCTAACACACCGCAGAGCTGGAGCCAGCCCTCTACACAGCAGACACTAATACGGATCCAGCAGCCCATGTTCTGCCTTCAGATACTGATGCTAACACTTTTCTTCTACTGGCAGAAAGACAAATGGAGTTAAGATGCAGTTTTATCATATATCTTCTAAATTTCCATCCACACTTTGATTCAACATGATTAGTACAGCTATACTTGCTTACCAGAGCTAGATATTTGGCCAACAAACTAATCTAAATCTATCTCTCTACCATAAAAAATTCCAGCAAACACAGTCCCCATTCTTTTTGCATCGTCTCTGCTGGAAACACCATGAAGATGGGTCGTGCAATAGTAATTCTGGGCTGTGCCCAAGGGACTCCGGCCTTCCAAAATGCTGGGCTATGGAGGTGCTATATTTCAAATTTCCACTAGAGGGTAGACAAAACTCTTCCAGTAGAAGGATTGCCCTGGAGAAGTAAGTACGAGGGAAAGGACATCTGAACCTAAGAAGCAGCAAAGAGTAGAAAAAGGAAGCACGAAATTATGGTCATACCATCTGCAAGAGCAAGATGGGAGCATTGTTCTAACTTTCTCTAAAGAAACAAAATTTTTGCTTTATATTTTTAAATCAAATACAGCTGTAGTGGGTATGTGGTTATAAACATGTAAATCATAAATCAGATACAGCTGATATTGCCCCTACCAATGTTATCTTACAAACAATGCCAATTAAGAATTTCAAACAGTTAGAAAGGATAAGTACAGGAATTACAGTTTATCCACTTTGGGAGTGAATTCACACCATCCTGATGGCCTAGCCAGAAACATCAAATTGTGGATTTATCTCTCTCTTTTATTATTGACCACTCTATTATTGCACTCTATTACTGTTTTCTCCTCACACATTTCTCTACTGCTGAAATGCAGACAGGTTTCTCTGAACCTTGCTGCTTGAGGGGAAAGTATGGCTGCAGGCATCAACACATCTTCCTCTTCTGGCTCTCTCTGAAAGGGCAGATTCTTCTCCAGGTGAGATTGGCTGTCTCAGGGAGCTCCCTGCATTGCAGATAAGGGCACTGGGAAACGATTTTCTCACCATATATCCGACTTCTCCCAAGCAAGCTTTCACACTGACTCAAAAAGCCCAATACTAGGGAAGCTAAAGCAATTCAGGATTTATTTTCTAATTTAGTCCAAGAACAATGAAGATGTCTTAAGACTCCAAAGCATCACATATGTGAGCTAAATGCTGGTTTTGAATGCTAAGCAAGGATTTGCTTCAATCTTCTTAAACATAACTTGTTTATGCTGACTAGAGGCAGGAACCAAAGAAGGCCAGTCAAACCAGCAGAGCTCTGAGGCATTCCTGCAAGTGGGACACCTCCTTCAGCTAGGATAATTAAAGGCTGAATTAATTGTGCTTTGGAAGACCTGTGCAACAATGTCAGCCACCACAAGCACTGCATTATTTCATCTCCCCCCTAAATGGATGTAGGTTTGTGAAAGGAAAACTTCTGTGGCCTTTCTCTTCTGAATGGGTCCCATTTTCTGGTCCCACATAGTCTTGTGGGTAGCAAGGACTCTTTCTCCAGCCAAGTGAGTTGATGAAACTGGGTGAGAAGTGGCACTGCAGGCAGCAGTCTCAACAGTTGTCACATCAAAGGCTAAATGAGAGATGTGCCTGGAGAAGGATTACATTTGTGGCCCCAATTAGCCAAAGAGAGGAGCCCTGCAGGCAACCACATGTGTTTTCACTGCAATAAGGCACATGAATCCATTGCAAAGAGATTTTCACACCACAGTATTGAGAGCAAAGGAAGAAACATTAATACTGAAATACAGCCATGCTAAATGAGGTTAAATTACATATTCACTATCTGACTTGTACTGTAAAATGTGAATGATGGGTCTGAGGGATGCTGGCATGGCATTAAATTTGAAGCAGAGCTGCATTTGGTGTCTGTTTGTTTCACATTTCTCTACCCTGTGGTTATCAATACCTCTACCACCTGTCCTTACCATGACAGTTGGGAGAACTACTTCAAGGGATGCAGATCTCATACAAAAAATCTCTGTCTTCATCGCTCTGAAAAAAAGTAATATTTTATTGAAGAAAGAGTTATTGTTACACAAAAGTCTCTGACAGCAGGTGAAAACTAGAAAATCTCTATTTCAGGAAGTCAAGAAGCTGGATTTGGTAAGGAACAGATGCATCTTGGCAGCTGTGCTCTTTCACCAAGTAGTTGACTCAGGGGGGCAGCTGATGTTAATTTTTGTACAAAATTTCCTTTTCTTGCTTGAATTAAAGACACTGAAATAGAGAGATGACCTTTATTCTGTAACCCTCTTTTCCATTTGTCTTTGAGGATTTTGGAGAAATTGAAGGCACTTCCATTGGTTTAACAAAGCTTAAACAACACACTTGACTTCAGCTGTATAATAGTCCTCTTTGTTGCTTAATGAGGTTCGTGAAATGCATCATCTCATCAACACAAGTTTCAACACTAAACCTTTCTGCTACCAAGTAGACGAGCTAAAAATACTCGAGGGTGAAATGCTACACTAAGTAGTTTCTGAACTGGGTCTTCAAGGAAAGTGTTGCCGGTGTATTTTGGTGCTGAAAAAATCTCCAAGAGCAGTTAATTAGGGGTGAGATAAGAAAGGGTTTATTTGCCAAGGCAGTAGATGGTATACCACGCGCACGCCCCGTGCCTGAGAGGTTACATTCTATAATACTATCCATCCAATCCCAGATGTGCCCACCCTGTGGCCTTTCCTCTGGTCCGCCCCGGGTCCACCTCCTTGAAATGGGTCTGGGGTGTATTTTGGGACCCCTCATTCCTCCCACCTTCAGCATCATCAGAGCACAAAGGGTACATAGTTACCTAATTCCTGACCTATTCTGTGGTTTAGGCCCAGATATGCTGTTCTGTCAACTGTCTAGGCCTTGCCTTGACAAAAGACTAAACACTTCTGCTGTATTCAAAAGCAGGATTGATATGGGGAGCACAGAATGGGGTAAGAGGGTTAAGGAATGTATAAACAAGGGTACTGAAGAAAGGGAAAGGGACAAGGGACAAAGAAGGAAGGGGTTTCTGCTTTTAAAACCTACTTATAAAACTTACAAGTCTTACAAATATTAGAAAAATAAAAAAAACATTAGGGGCTTAAGGCATCAAAAGAGTAAACTAAATCACTGCTGAACCCTTCTTTCTATTACTTGCGTAGCCCTCTCTAGTAGACAAATTTCGTACTGTTTTTGATTCTTGGAAAAGTAAGAAAGGGAGTCAGCTACTGCCTTGGGCTTCTGGAAGGCAGACTTTGGCCTGTTTAGGACCCCAGTTGAGAGAGTTGCTCAAGAGGCAGTCCTGAAGGGCAGAGGGGTCCAGGAAGGCTGGACATTCTTCAAGAAAGAAATCTTAAAGGCACAGGAGCAGGCCATCCCCAGGCACTGGAAGTTGAAGCACCAGGAAAAAAATTGGCCTGGCTGAATATAGAGCTTTGGTTGGAACTCATGAGAAAGAGGAGAATGTATCATCTTTGGAAGAAGGGTCAGGCAACTCAGGAGGACTACTAGGATGTTGTGAGGTTGGGCAGGGAGAAAATTAGAAGGGCCAAAGCCCAGTTAATCTTTTTGGATATCAATAAAGCTTTTAATACTATCTCTCACAGGATCCTTCTGTGAGACAGAAGGACAAAATGTCCAGCACACAGCTGGATAAACACATCATGTTGTGGATGAGCAGTTGGCTCATGGGTTGAGCACAGAGGGTAATAGTGAATGAGGTAACATCAGACTGGTGACCTGTCACTAGTGGGGTTCCAGAGGGCTCCATCGTAGGCCCTGTGCTCTTCGACATCCTTATATATCACTTGGACATGGGACTGGAAGGGATACTAAGCAAGTTTGCAGATGACACAAAACTGGGAGGAGCTGTTGACTCCCTCATAGGCAGGGAGGCCCTGCAGAGAGACCTGGACAAATTGGAGGACTGGGCAATCACCAACCATATGAAGTTCAACAAGGGAAAGTGCCGGATTCTGCACCTGGGATGGGGCAACCCTGGATGTACAGACAGACTGGGGAATAAGGTGCTGAAAAGCAGTGCCAAGGAAAGGGACCTGGGGGTCCTGGTTGATGGCAAGCTGAATATGAGTCAGCAGTGCCCTGGCAGCCAGGAGGGCCAACCATGTCCTGGGGGGCATCAGGCAAAGCATCAGCAGCCTGTCAAGGGAGGGGATTGTCCTGCTCTGCTCTGCCCTGGGGCAGCCTCACCTTGAATATTGTGTGCAGTTTTGGGCACCACAACGTAAGAAAGATATTAAGTTATTGGAGAGCATCCAAAGAAGGGCAGTGAAGATGGTGAAGGGCGTTGAGGGGAAGCTGTGTGAGGAGCAGCTGAGGGCACTTGGTCTGTTCAGCCTGGAGAAGAGGAGACTGAGGGAAGACCTCATTGCAGTTACAACTTCCTTGTGAGGGGAAGAGGAGGGGCAGACATTGTTCTCTTCTGTATGGTGACCAGTGACAGGACCTGAGGGAATGGTCTGAAGTTGTGTCAGGGGAGGTTTAGGTTGGATGTTAGAAAAAGGTTCTTCACCCAGCCAGAGGGCGATTGGGCACTGGAACAGGCTCCCCAGGGCAGTGGTCACTGCACCAAGCCTGACAGAGTTCAAGAAGCATTTAGACAACACTCTCAGGCACATGATGTGACTCTTGGGGGTGGTCCTGTGCAGGGCCAGGAGTTCGACTTGATGATCCTTGTGGGTCCCTTCCAACTCAGCATATCCTGTAATTCTGTGATTCTGAATTTAACCTGGCTACTAATGTAAAAGATAATAAAAAATAAAGATTCTTTACTGCAGTACTGCTACCTAAGCAGATAGTACAGATTCGTGATCTTAAAGGTCTTTTCCAACATAAATGATAGTAAGATTGTCCCCCACCGAGGCCTGCAGAGGCAACTTGATTCTTTACTGCTACTTAACAAAGTGATCAGCAGTTTATCCTTGCTGACCTGGAGACTTCAGCTCAATCCAACCTCCTGCCATGTTAGTGCTGAATATTATCTGTGTGTGTGAACCACTGAGGGAGAGTACTAGGAAAAAAATTACCCTGCCCTAGATGAGAGATCCATTTGCTCCCTGAATCGGGATTGACTGTCTCTGTATTTAGTTTATTTGGGAAGAAATCAGATGTGCTTGTTTCAGCTAATCAAATAATTTCTGACAGTATGCTTCTCTCCTGCAAACTGCTGAATCAACAGAATCAAAATGTTTCATGTGAATGTCTTGAATCTATCAAAGATGTTGATACTCATGATAGCTCCCCAGATGACCAAGCTGTCCCAGACAGGGGAGTTGATGATGATGAGATGGAGAGGTCTGCTGCATCATCCATCAGGATGATACAGCATCGTCCAGTTCCTTTCTTGAGATGGAGCAGGTTTCCATCTGAAATGCTCTTATAAGGGGACATGAGACACAAAACTTGGTATTTTTGAGAAGCAAAACTTGCTCCTTCTGTCAGATTTCACACAGAAACCAGTGCTGCTGGGAGCTGTGGCTAAGCTGCTACTCCAGGCACAGATAATACTGACATGAGTTTCTAGAAGAGAAATGCAAGGCTCAGCTCTAGGATGTTTAACACAACAAAGTTTTCCATCCAAGTCCAGATTATGCAGTGAGCTCACCCTTGTTTTATTCACTAGTGATTTGGGCAATGGAGTAGAAAGTATACCCTTTAAGCACCCAGATGACAAGTGACAGGACTGCTACCTTGCTGGCAGACAGCATTAGATTCAAAGCAATTTACAGAAATTGGAGAAATGGTCTGAAAAAAAACAGGATGCAATACAATGAGGATGAATGCAAACTTTATGTTTGTAGGAAATTAATCAAAACTCCACAAATCTGTGCTATCTGCTTAGGGCAGCAGTACTGCTGTAAAGAATCGAAGGACTGCACAGGTCATAAGCTGAACATCAGTCAGATATGTTGTGCTGTCTGAAAAGGGCAAACAGCAGAATGGGATGTAAAAATAAGAGCACAGACTTCTAGGAAGTATGATTAACCCTTTTGCTTTTGTAATGTGTCTCCTGGCATGGCATGTTGGGTCTGACACTGCACTTCAAGAAAAGGGGGGGACTTGCTGGACAGGGAGCAGAAAGAGGTTCAGAAAAACAAAAAAAACCCCAAGTTTATGAAATTGAAAGTTGTTCAATCTAGGAGAAGGAACACGGAAGAAAAACCAATAGTAATCACATATCTGACTTGTGCACACCTGCATGCACCAAGATAGTCACTCAGAGAGGGGAGATGTCTGTGCTTGGCTCTTTGTGGTGACTGTGCCATGAAAGCCAATGTATTAGTACTCTGCTGAGATGGATTTAGTTGGCTACAAAGCCAGTGGCAATGCACCAGTTTACACCTCTTTAGCATATGATGTGCAAAACCTGATGCAAAAGTCCGGTTAGAGATTCCCTCCTCAGACTCCAGCAGATCATGAATCATGACAGTACGCAGCTAGAGAGTTGTATGGTGGGAAAAGGCACAGTAGTGGCTAAAATACCTGACCCCAAACAGCCTGAACACACAGAGCATTGTATTTTTTATATCCCTTAACACATTGTATCATTTCATTTTATCAACAACTACTAAGTGATTGCCTTTTAAAAAGTAAAAAGCCGGGGTCCAGCACACAGAGCTTCTTCTAACTGTCTTGCGTCATCTTCTGTCCTATGGTGATGTGATTTCTTCCCCGTTTCTCTACTACTGCAAACCTCAATAAATACAACAGGATGACACCCACATTTAACAAAGTGCTGGTGTTTTAGCTAAAACTCTTGCCCTGATGGAGACAAATATGATACATCAGCTCATAGCAGAGCTCCCCAACTGACCCAGGTGTGATGGGTAAGCCCGATGCTCTGTTAATTCAAGTCTTGCAAAGCTCAGAGAGAGAAGATCTAAACAAAGCACTCAAGTGCCCCTGAAGCACTTGGCGGAAGGTGGCATAGAAAGGCAAAACAAGAGAAAGCCTCTGGAGATAATAGCACTCCCTTTTATATATTTGATTTAGATGAGCACAAAATAGCCAGAGGAAAAAGGTTAGATTAAAAATAAAAAAGAAAGACAAAAGTATGAATTCCACACAGTGAGTTTGAAAGAACTATCTCTTCCAAGGCAATTTCACAATTTTACGTGCTTCCACTCAACCTGAATTTTTGGAGAGCCATTTAATTGCCTGGGCATAATAATACTTAGCATTTAAGTTACGTTTAAAGAGCACAAGACTCTTTCAAATGCAGGTAAACTGCACGACTCAGGGAAAGGCCAGCAGAGCTGCCTCTGCAAGGCAGGAGCAGAGGGAGCTACCCTCATGCTCCCATGCTGCTAGAGGAGCTTCTTTATCAGGAGGGATGGAATAGGAAGGATTTGGGATGAGGAGCCTGATCAAATTCCCTGTTGTACAGCTCTCTGCCTGAACGCAGGGAAAGTTGCGTCAAAAAATACAAGACCTTTGACTTTATGGTCAAGTGATTATTTGCAGGGCACTTCTTTGTGAGTATCTAGCTCTGTCTATTTTGTCAAGTGACCTCCTAATTTCATTTTGAGTGAGAATTACCTTTGCTTATTTCTTTATAATACTGAAATTCTACCTGATAATTACCTTGCCTTATCAGAAACAAGTGCTAGTAATGCAAACAACTAATTTACTGTTTTATAACTTTAGTGATTGTGTGAAGAAAAGAATTGGATGATCTTGGGAGAGAAATGATACTTTTGAAAAATGAAGTGTGTCCTCCATGGCTGAGCTCCCTTCCCTACCTTGTTTGTGCTCCTCTTGGCACCAGCCCCACTGGAAAAGATTCCTTTCCAAAGCAGAAATGGAGTTTCAGGAGGCGAGAACTGGGCCGGAAGGGATTAGGGGTGCAGGTAGGAGCAGGCAGGAAGGATGGCGGTAGCAGGACCACCCAGGGTCCTTCTTCCAAGAGTCAGGCTAAGGACTGATGTTAGCTGAGGGAATGATATCTGGATAATAGGAAGGCTTATCTTTGGCTGTGTATATTAAATTCATGTGCAACAGTACAAGTCAGTTTCTGAAGACAAAGCTTTATTGGAGTGACCTAAGGGAAAGGACAGACTTTCCTTCACATGCCACAACACCCTGCAAACAAATTACAGGGGCAATGGCACCACAACAGAATATATCTTCAGTGACTGAAAACTTGCTTGTAGATTAGAAGCCACATTATCAGTATCCTTTGCTGAATCCTGTACAGACACATTCCTGAGAGCCAAGGAGGCTTCTGCTTGGAATTGAAAAAAAAACCAAAATTACAAGGCAGCAAATCGGTCCTCTCTGTTTTCAGATCGACTGAACTGGGTCATTTCCAGGAAATGCCCCATTACCTAAAACAATAACAACTTTTGTCACATCTCCGGAGAGTTTAGTTTGGCTTTTAGTATCTGCTGGGAAAACTTTAACTGGAGCAACTGCTGTGTTTAAGGCCACTTCATAACTGGTTGCTCCTGCAGTGCTTTTTATTCACTGGTTTATGGTCTTGATGATGCTGTACCAGAGTACCTGAGCACATACTTCTCATGGGGAAACTCTTCTTCTGAAAGTTCAGCCATCATGTAAGAGCTGCAGTAGATTTTATTTTTTATGTCCTGTAGTCGATGAGCATCAATTCACTTCAAGGACTAATATTAGCCATAAAATAGTGCCTCAGATCCATATGGGCTATTTTTGGAACTGTATCAACCTAATTCTTCTTAGCCAATGTGGCAGCAGCACTGCTTATATTCCAGATTATATATGCAATTTTCCTAAGGTAAAATATCCCCTTTCAAAAGTTTTCATTAACAGTCTCTATTACCTACATAATTAGATGGCAACATTTAACTGTGATTAATTTAGAGTTACAGTGCATTTAGGGATTAAAAAATGCTGCCCTTACCATTCTGTTTCAGGGAAGAAATACGAAGGGAGAACTAGAGTTGATTTCCCCATGTGATGAAGATACACGATATCATTCTCACCAGAACTGAGCATAGTGGTTTGATAACAACTTTAATTAGGTATTCAATCACACACAGAGTAAGATCAGCCAAACTAATGTATGTCTGCTAAGGGAAATAACCCACAGAAAGATTATATGTTTGCCGAACCAAAAGTAAAATGTATAATGAGAGCTCTTAACAATCTGGAGCATAACCCTTGCCCAACAAACTGCCTGTTTTCCTGCATAATTATTAATCAGAGCCATTTCTACTGCACCACACCGGGTGCTGTCATGTCTGAAGGTCTGACTCTAAAAGGAGTCTTTCATTCATGCCCATGGATTTTAGAACAGGTTTTATGAGATGAGGATAGCCCCTGTGCTGGTGGAGCACTTTGTGGACCCTCATGCCTGTGACACCTAACTACAGTCAAGTCCAGTGGTGATGTTGAGATGCTACAAAAAGCCCTGCTTGACCTCTTCCACCCCACTGTTTGCAAAAGCTAAGGGCCAGCCCATTTGGAGGAGAGAAACATTGTTTTTAACCAGCCACTAAGCAAAATAAAGGTGCTGGGCTTTGTTCTCCACAAAGGGACTGGAGAGTGAGACTGGAAGCTTTTGAGGAAGATTGTGCCGTCCAGGTGGGTGAACCCATCTGTCATCCTGTGCATGCTGCTCATCCTGACATCACGGAAGGAAAAATTCAGTATGAAAAGTTCATCTTGTTTGCTTCACGTACTTTGTAACAACTGATCTGGTCTGCAGTATAAAGTTTCAAGAGGAAATATTTAATTAATAATCCTGCCACCAAATCATTCCAGTTTCCTTTCTATACAGTGACAAAGAGCAACATTTATATATATGCACATGAACTCTATAGGATTTTATAATGGTTGTTTCAAGAAAGGTGCAAATAGCTCTCTTTTTGCTGTTGGATCACTGGTCTTTAAAATTCTTATCAATACTTGTCAAATTAGGGAAAATTATAGCCCGTCTGACCAATGAATCCAGCCTGCCTGGATGACTGTTGAAACAAGAGGTGAGTCTTGTCTTTTGAGGAAGCATTACTGGAGACCAGCTTCAGCTGAAGGTGGCTCGTTGCTGGTAATGACGAGAGAAACACAACTCCACAGCAGGAACCCACGTGCAACCTCACTGCCAGCCCCAGCCACTGTACCACCTCTTGCCCCTGGTCAGTCCCCACCACTGCCCTGGAGCTTATGCACCCACGAAAGGAGCCATTGCCCCTCACTAGAGTGCCCAAAAGCTGACACAAGAATAAGAAAACCGGTTTGGCTTCAGTCAGCTCATTTATCCAACACATCCCATGATTGCACAAGCACTGGGGGCATTGGAAACGTGGTTTAGGATGAAAGGACCGAGGTGGTGCTGCCAGCTCTTTTGACTGCAACCTGCAATTAGAGTCATTTAAGCTGATTGTGAAACTACAGGGTATTTAGATTTCCCTCCACTGCTTGTAGAGGGGAGCAAAATGAGGATAGCCTTAAAGCACAAAAAAGGCCTTGTTTTTGTGAAGGATCACATTGATCTGCCAATGGGCACACTTAAAAGGTCCATGAACATGAGGTGGAGAAATGGCTGGTGAAGAGAAAAGGCTCACAGACTGAAGAGTTGCAAGTTACACTGCAGAATCAGCCTTTATCTGTAGAGATCCTACATGATGCCACACAAGCCATTTAAATCATATATTTGCATGTTTATTCTCAATTTTCTGAGCTTCTGACACAAGCCCCTGGGCCAGTCACATGGCTGCAATTGAAGCCAATGTTTCCAAAGGTCTCTGTGCGATGAGGAGCTGCTGTAACCATGGTTAAGGGTACAGGGAGAATGGGGGCAGGAGCCACATGGTCTCTCCAGCTGATGATTAGACAAGATTTGGGTAAGCTAAGGAGTATAGCTGTATCTCCATTCAGCTCTGCATGAATGACCTTGTTTTAGTCACCATCTCTCAAGTTCAATCTGAAAATGTGTGTTTTATTCTTTTTTCCTGTCCAGAGTCAGAAATTCAGAGGTGATCCCAGTGCCTGCTTAAGACCCCAGTGCACCAAATCCCTATCAGTTCTGGATCATGGCTCCAGGAAAGCCCATTTCTGCTTTACCTCAGGCACTACCACTGCCAAGGAAGGATAAAAACCAGCCACTGCTGCACAGGTTCTCCAATGCTCAAGGGATATAATGGATTAAGTAGTGAATGCATTAAATGATCCCTAACTATAATTAGCTCCCTCTGTGCTTGTAACACTGCAGCCTCATACAAATGGTTTCTAATGACACATGAAGTGTCTACGAACAGGGTAATAGCTATTTAAACAGTTGCTGATCCCTAAGCTGGTACATGACAGTGTATTTTACAATTATTGAGAAACTATGGTCATTTTTTAAAAGTGTTCTGGGTATTGACCTAGAGAAAAGCTTGGTTAGATGAGAGCAGAGATTGTGCCCTTTCCCTAATGGTAACAGATAGATAATGTTCCAGTTGTCAGACATTACTGCTGCCCCAGTTATGACTGTCCTCTTTACCACTCTTTCTCTGCAGTATGATTAGCAAAACAAATAGCCTGCTCTCAAATCATGCCCACAGTACAGGCACTCAAGAAGTGTCAAGACAGTCTGCTGAAAAATATTTCTTATGTGTGTGTTTCAGTAACTATACCAACATACATAATGTTCAGAAATGAAAACTTGCTCATTTAATACTGGATCATAAGCTCATCAGGGAGTAAGACGTATCAAATGTACCAAGAGGAAAGGCTGTCAGCCACGCTGGGCAGCTGGGGCCTCTTTGCATAGACCAAGTTTCAAACTCGGGGTTGAAGTCTACAGTTTTAAACTTTAAGATGCTATAACTTCTTAAAATAATAATCTCCTTTGATCTTGTTCCTCAAGCTAAGAATGAGATCTTTATTCAAGAACAGTCTTTTGGAGGAAGAAGCACGGAAAATTTCAGCTCTTTTGAATTATGAAGCCCAAAAGCCAAAGCTCAAAAGAAAACAAGTTTGAAACTTCAGGTTCTCCAGTAATAACCAGCCAATCCATTGTAGATATTTTATTCACCAAAAATAAGCAGAAAGTATGCCATGGTTCCTGAAAAGCACATTGTGCCAAAAGAAACATTCATTTCTTACACGAGATGAAAATTATATCCCATTAGAGATTTGTTTTTAATGAAGACAGTGTGTCATAACACCTTTCACCTGACCTTGAAATGACAACACGCCTTATTCACTTTGGTCATCAGCTTTCACTTCACGGGAAATGGAGAACAAATTTAATTTTCTCTTTTATAAACACATGCACTCACACATACACGCTAATTTAAATGTGATTTCCTGCTATTTGAATACTACAGATCTATCTCAGCATGCAGAACTGCTGCCAGTAAAGCCAGATCTACCCACTGAAGGCAAGACAGCACGAATGACAGGGCAAAAGAGGACTCCTCCAGCCACCCAGGTCTAAGAGCTGATACTCGAGCCAGTAACTGAGGTTTTCTACCAGTTTTCTAATTTATGGCCACGTGGAGTCTTAGTCAGACAGGGAGTGAATGTATATGGCTGCAAAGCCACACTAAAACCTGCTTCACTGTGAGGAAGACGTAAATACATTTCATTTGTAGTGGTCTTCGCTCAAAGCAATATCAGAGGGAGAAGCAGAATTGCAAGTTTTCAGGTAAGCAGTATTTCTTCATTTTCAATTTGGAGGGTTCAAGATTGAGATGAGGAACAGATCAGCAGTGCAAGAAAGCTAAACTGGGGATGAATCAAATATTCTAGTAAATTTTGTCTAACTTGACTTGAAATATACCAGTTAGAGACATAACTGTGGGTGACAGTGGTATCACTGAGCAGCAGAAAAGAGAAAATATGCATATTCCTAGCTTTTTTTGTGATTGTAAATCTGAATTTGTTTAAAACAAACTTCATGGCCTTTACTTAATGCATCTTTGACTGCAAAGCTGCTATACCAGAACTAATGTTCATGTTAAAAAGCATTAGCATTTTAACTAAATTGTGGGGAGACTGTTCAAATTTCTCTCTGAAATGCTCCTGAGTAACAGTGATACTCATCTTTCTGATGGTTATGATCAACTAATTCCTGTTGTGTCCCAGCTTTCGTGACTGGCTTTGTCAGAGCAAATTGACCATCTTCCACCAGTCATTGGAACAAAGAAGAAACAGTTATACAGGTAACATGCTAAATGCTGTTAACTGAATCACATCAAAAAACTATACACAGGCTTTGCAGAACTGAATAAGGTGCAATTCTGTCTTCCCCCTCCCCCCTTTTTTTTTTTAACATATTGATTTCACCCTGAATGTTCAATGTAGCACTGTTTTTGTTTAAAGATGCTGTTTCTGGGACAAGGGAGAGGTTCTAGGCTTGACAGTACCCTGTCTAGTACTTTTGGAAATCTCTTTAAAATATTTTCTTACATGAAATTAGTTAGGATCTGGAGGAGTGGTGCTCACCTGAGATGCTGAAGACACACAGTGACACACTTCTTGCCTCGCTTGAGATATCCAGGTGTGAACTAGTATCCTTTTATCAATGGAAAGAAATAGGTATGCCAAAAGAGTAAACAATGTATCTTAGAAACCTCAATTATGGGTAGGTATATTATATCCTGGAGGAACTCATATCTCTCCCTTGATGATAAAGGGAGGCTTATGATGACTGGCTTCACTGTAAGTATCTAACTTTCTGATACCTGACTTCAGTTAAGATGATTTTCATCCTTGGTTGCCATTCTTTCAGGATAAAACACTACCAAGAAAAGCTTATGTCTTGAACTCACTAGAGAGATCCAAATTGGCTATGGCAGACAAGGAACTATTTCAGAAACAAGTTTATCTTGTTCAAATTGACATGGAATGGGAACCAAGATCAGTGCCTTCCCTCAACATCTCTGCTTTCCATTTTTCTTCTGACATTTGAGGGGACTTTAATAATTTCAGCCAGTTTTATGCCATTATGAAGCTTGATTAAAAAACAAAACAAAAAAAATAACCCCCCCAAACAAAACATTTATACTAGCTTTATACTTTGATGACTCCAAGAGAACAAGATCATGCTCAGGGAACAAGCCATTAATGTCATGTTATGGGAGCATCAGATCCTGAGATCTGTATCCGAACCTAATATCTTTTAGCTTTCATGAAACCAGAACTGCATCTCTGGTTTGTGAGCATGAAACACTGATTAGCTCAGATTAATGAAGATAATATATGGTTATGGTTCTGCTTTCTGAAAGGTTAAGACTAGTTCACAGTTTCACAAAATCTAAGCCCAAACTCCCTCTAGATCTCTAAATGTCTGCTTCCTACTCCTGAAGGTTTACAGATAAGCAGTAATTGTCTTCTTCAATGTAGGAGGTTAAAAAGAGTAAAATTAATAATTATCAAAATAAAATGTAAAGGAGAGGAAAGGGTAAAATTTAACATTTGAATAGGGTTATCTAGGTCAGACGGGGTATATTAGCAAATCTCCATCTTCTCTCACTACTATGCCTTCTCAAACATACAGCCCCTTCTCCAGCGACAAAAGGTTTAACTAAAAGCATTTGTCCCAACAAACTAAACATCTGATTTTTGTAAAGCCTTAAGAAGATTTCTGCAAGCATGGCATCTGAATCCACCAGCAATTTCACTGCTCAGCCAAGCCACGCAGATCCATTGACAAGCTGCAAGGATGAAGATTTCTTACGGGTGAAATTCTACCTCTCCATCATTTACAGCCTAATCTTCCTGGTGTGCTTCCCAGGGAACATAGTGACAATTTTTGTTTACTTTGCTAAGATGCGGCCCTGGAAAAGCAGCACCGTCATTATGCTAAACCTGGCCATCACTGACCTGTTGTATGTAGTCACACTTCCTTTCTTTATACACTACTTTGCTAATGGAAATAACTGGATTTTTGGAAACTTCATGTGCAGGTTTATTCACTTCTGTTTCTACTTCAACATGTACAGTGGTATTATCTTCCTTAGCTGCTTCAGCATCTTTCGCTTTTTGGTAGTTGTCTACCCAATTAAATGCCTTTTTCTTCAAAAACGGAGATGGGCAGTGGTGACTTGCATAGTCATTTGGATGATTTCCCTGGTGGCCCTCAGCCCCTTGGCCATCTTGATTGCCCCAAGGCATAAGCAGAACAGGACGATCTGCCCAGACTTGACTGATGCTGGGGACCTTGACACTAGTCGGTGGTATAACTGGGTATTGACTGTGTTTGCCTTCTTCTTGCCTTTGCTGACTGTGACTCTGTGCTATGTGCTTATTATTTACACCTTGGCTACTGGGCCTCACACAGGGGGTTGCTATAAACAAAAGGCTCGCAGACTCGCCGTTGTCCTCTTGGTGGTCTTCTATGTGTGTTTCCTCCCCTTCCACATCTTTCGAGGGGTTCGTCTGGAGCTCCGAGTACAACCAGCTCCCTGCCACTTGAAGAAAACAATCTTTTTAGTGTTTATTATGACGAAACCTTTAGCAGCATTAAATATTTTTGGAAATTTACTGCTCTATGTAGTGTCAGGAGATAACTTCCAGCAGGCGATCCTCTCACTCCTCAAGTTTAGGACAAACAAGAACTTGAAGCAGAAGAGATTGATGCCATAAAAAAGTTACAGAGGAAGGGTACAAACCTGCTGTCAACCAGCCAGGCGCAACCTCCCTGCCATTGGAGTACAGAGGTTAACCCTGACAGTGCTAAAGAAGAGTTAATCTGTTCTGTTTCGAGTTACAAATTGATCATCAAAGAAGAAAACTTATAAATTAAAATAAAAAGCTTTAAATAAAATGCTAAAAAATTAAAATTGAAACTTCTCTAGAAATTTTTCTGTGTTTGCTTCCTGAATCCTTGACAGCTCTTTTAGGGACTAGACAGTTCCAGAAAAAAATAGTTGCTCATTAGTGGCAGATACAGATTCAGGGTGGGAGAAATTTGAAATTAGTTTTATTAACTTAGAAGTTAAGTGTCTAGTCTAAGCTAGGAACCTGCCTTTGACTTCCTTCCTAAAAAATGGAGAGGGGAAGATGCTCCAGAGATCAACTCCTGTCTTAGACCTATAGGATGTTCATCTCCTCTCCCTGGAGAGGGATAGGAGTACCCATATAAGCTAATCACCTTGTCCTCGTTTTATAATTTCCCATTATAGTGGAGAGAAATAAGCAGTTTTAGAGTGTGAGTCACCAAATTATTCTTGATGTCTGCATTTGGACAAGATGGATCATGACCTAAGAAGTGTCTGTTTCTCTCCACTGACCATAAAAGGTAAGTAGATCAGATACACACTCAAATATTCCTGACTGCTTTTAAACAGCTGAGAACCAGCTCCAGTACAGA
Organism: Lepidothrix coronata; assembly: GCF_001604755.1. NCBI lineage: Eukaryota > Metazoa > Chordata > Aves > Passeriformes > Pipridae > Lepidothrix > Lepidothrix coronata. Next base: position 2,547,143 of record NW_016690268.1, on the reverse strand, counting down.
CTGGAGTGGATCCAGAGGTGGCTAAAAGTGGGGGTTACACATGAAGACCCTGTTCAGTGACCATCTGAAGATTAATGGTGCAATAATGCAAGATCTCTCCTATAAGGGTTTTCCATACTACTGATGTAGAATCCATAGAATCATAGAACAGTTTTTCTTGAAAGGGACTTTTAAAGGTCATCTAGTCCAGCCACCCTGCAATGGTCAGGGACATCTTCAACTAGACCATGTTGCTCAGAGCCACATCCAACCTGACCTCGAATGCTTCCAGGGATGGGGCACCTGCCACCTCTCTGGGCAACCTGTGACAGCATTACACCACCCCCATTGTAACAAATTCCTTTCTAATTTCTAATCTGAATCTATCCTCTTTTAATTTTAAACCATTACCCCTTGTCCTATCGCAACAGGTCCTATTAAAAAATATCTCTCCTTTTTTCTTATAAACCCCTTTTAAGTATTGAAAGGCTGCGACCAGGCCTGCCTGGACTCTTCTCTTTTCCAGGCTGAACAACCCCAATTCTCTTTGCCTGTCTTCATAGGAGAGGTCCTCCAGCCTTCCAGTCATTTTCCTGGCCCTCCTTTGGACTTGGTCCAACGGGTTCACATCTTTCTTATGTTTGGAGCCCCAGAGCTGGACAGAACACTATAGGTGGGGTCTCACGAGAGTGGAGTAGAAGGGGAGAATCACCTGCCTTGACCTGCTGGCCATGCTTCTTTTTATGCAGCCCAGGATATGGTTGTCTCTGAGCATACATTGCTGGCTTGTTTTTCATACTACCAAGTCCTTCTCCACAGTTCACAGACAACACAAAGTAATTTTTGCCCATTTAGTTATTCAGTGAAGCTCTGCTTGGTCACACCAAGTAAGGAACAGCTTTGGGTAATAAACATATCTGAGAGGCAATATGTACTGTCTCACAGGAAAAAAAAAATAGACTTGTAAGAAAGTGCGAGTCCAATACTTGAAGATATATCTAGAGAAGTCTCAGGATCAGCTGAGGTACCCTGGCTAACAGCAACTCAAAGCTATTAGCAACATAATATTCAGAGTCCAAAAGTATGATCACAGAGTGAATCCTCCAATATATTTTTATAACAACCTTATTTCATGTTTCATTACTTTTGCTCTCTACTCCAAAATGTCCATTATTCAATGGCAACACATGCTGTTGCAAGGCTCTCATGTAACCCTTCTCCTTATCCAATCCCTCTGTGCATGGCCCGGTCTTCACATGACTAACAGATCAAGACCTCTAAACCATCATTACCATTAGGCACATGCCTGAGTGACTGGCAGACAGCCTGTGACTCCTCTGTGGCATGGGGAGCCCATCCTCTGCCTATCTCACAGCTGACTTGGGAAGAACAACAGGAAACAGAAAGCAACGGGCTTTTTGAGGGAATGAGAGAAGATGAGACATAAGAAGGAACAAGATGGGGAAAGTAAGAACAGCATTTGTCTGGTATAGGGTAGAAGGAAAGTTCTGTAAAGGAAAAGTTCTGTCAGAAAGCAGAGGAGGAAGACATTTTTTTCCTGAAATAGGCCCACTGGATTTTAATCCACACTTAGGCATTCATCAAGGTAACTTTTAAAACTTCTGCACAGTGCAGCATGATCTCCCCTGTGACCACTATCCAGCCTCAAATTGTGGATGAGATCTTAGGGTGAAAAAGGAATTTAACCTAATGCTGGCCTGGAAAGATGTTGCATGATGCAAACCTCCAAAAGATGTAAGGAAAATGCCTCCCACAACACATACTGCATTGTTTTTGCCAGTCTTCAAGGGGTAGTTCTTCCTTCTCCACTGCGCTTACAGTGCTGCTCTCAGCCACTTGCTCCTGAGACACCAGTGAGAGCTGAGAAGGCTGACCATGAGAAGGCAATGCTGAACATGGCATCTTAGCTGTTTTTTCAGTTTAGGTTATTCTATCAACAAACCACCAAGGGTTTTTTTAAACAAAATCAGGCTTACACATTATCTTTTAAGCCTCTGCTGCATGTCAACACAGAAGTTTTAACTCCAGTTGAGTCCTACCTTACTGCCTACAGTGTGGAGTCTAATATATTTGCTTTCAGGAACAAATGATATCAGGATGTTCAGGAACAAATGTTCAAGAAGTAAAGGACAGGCCTGTATACTCCATCAGCTATGGATAGAGCACCAATCCTTGAGTAAGTATCACATTGTGATTATTTACTCCTTATGTTTGCAATGTTCTCACAAGACCAGAGTATTATCACATCCCCATACAAACCACAGAGACATAAAGCAAAAATATGCATTTTGCTGTTCTCAGGAGAGGCCCAGATGCATACCTCTAACCCCAGCACTTTTCTACACTGATTCACAGGAGGAAAAGCTGTACTAGAAGAGGACAAGAAGGACTTTTTCTCGACAAATACAGTACTACTCTGGTGTCTGATTCCCAGAAATAATTAAAACCAAAATGTCAGTTTTTAGAATAATTCCTTCCATAAGGCAACTAACAGTGATCACTCTTATAAAGCAAGTAGGAACTCTATCTTTGGAGTGTCACTGTGTGCACCATCTTACATGTGTTCTGCTCTCACCTTCATACTGATCCTTGAGATTTTTGCAGCAGTGTGAGAGCAAGGGCTCTGACTGGTCTTTTTGAGGCCATCTCTGGAAGTGTGGAAGGTAACATTTTAACCCCTTGGGCAGACCTACCACCTTCATTTTTACAAAAAGCTCAGCTATCAGAAAGCAGGACTAGAGGGAGAAGGCTCAAGAAAATGTCAGAGAGCAAAACATTGTTCTCCACCTGCCTATCCCAAGTCACATTCCAATGACCAAGAAAGAAGGAACAAGAATTACAGAATCATAGAATGGTTTGGGCTGGAAGGGACCTTAAAGATCATCTACTTGCAACCCCCCTGCCATAGTCAGGGACTCCTTCCACTAAACCAGGTTGCTTAAAGCCCCATTGAACCTGGCCTTGAACACTTCCAGGGATGGGGCATCCACAACTTTGTAGAATTTTTTACACAAAAATGGGAGAAACCCTTTCAAGGAGAAACCCGGGTGGTGCCATCAGCATGAAAATGGCAAATTGTCAGGCAGATCTGATAGTAACATGGGACTTCAGGATCTCACAACTATGCCAGTGGAACAAGGCTAGTTTTACCAGGTGTACAAACATCATTTGATCCCTACCTCTAAGGAGACAGAAACATCCATTTAAGAATGCTTAAAGAGCCCAGCAGACAGTCCAAGCCTACCTAATCAAATACCCTGTACTTCCTACAGACCTGTATTTGTGTAATGTGCAGGAGTACATAAGGAACAATTAAATGAAGAGGGAAGGAAAACCCATATCAAATTTGATGAGACTCTCATCTCTGAATGAATATGACACACACCCATACCCTTTCCTTTTACTTCTTTAATATTGTTTTCATTTTTCACTGGCAGCCCATGTTCTGGAATACCTCTGCAGATCCCACAAGAGGAAGGAAATATGGGTCTACCTGCTGGCACAGCTGTGGGGAGGGATGGCACTGTGCACAAAGACTTCGTATAGCAACCCACAAAACAAAGTTGGTTACATTTGGTTTAGAAGCGTAACCACACAAGGATGGACATTCAAAATGCTCTTTGGTCTTGCATCAGTGGTGGAGGACAAGAAGCTTACTCCAATTTATCGGCTGTGTCCATTCCCAAGAAGTAAAACTGAACCCCAATTAAACACACTATTATTTAAGGACTGTATTGAAAAACTATGACTGCCAGTAACCTTTCTTTTTCCGTATGTACAAATCCAATGCAAATAGCCATCTAGAATATCCCCACAGATCCATCAGCAGATTTCCACTTTATAAAACTACCTATCCAAACATTAACCTCAGCGGCCGCTCATGGGTTTGCGTATGCAAACCCTGAGGGATGGAGACATGGATGACTTAACTTGCATGAGGTTGAGAGCATTAGCCACAGGCATTAGCACAGGCATTCAGGTGGTAGCCACAAATTATGTTGAAATTTTGAATCTGTTGTCTAAAGCCTTCCCAAATTCCTGTGATATGCTGGGCCAGGATGACAGGGATGGTGATAACACCAAAATAAAATATTAAAAGAGTTTGAGTTGGAAGGGACCTTTAGAGGCCATCTAGCCCTAACCCCCTGGCATGAGTAGGAACACTTTCCACATGATGAGGTTGCTCAAAGCCCCATCCAACCTGACTTTGAACACTTCCAGGGATGGGGCATCTACCACCTCTCTGGGCAACCTGTGCCAATGTTTTATCACCTTCATTGTAAAAAACTTTTTTATATCTATTCTAAATCAACCCCCTTTTAGTTTAAGACAATTGCACCTTGTCCTATTGCAACAGGCCTTGCTAAAAGGTTCTCCCTATCTTTCTTACAGGACCCCTCTAGGTACTCTAAGGCTGCTAGAAGGTCTTCCCAGAGCCTTCTCTTCAGCCCCAACTATCTCAGCTTTTCTTCATAGGAGAGGTGTTCTAGCTCACTGATCATCTCTGTGGCCCACTTCTGGACTCACTCCAACAGGTCCGTGTCTTTCTTATGTTGGGGCTCCAGAGCTGGACACAGTATTCCAGGTGGGGTCTCATGAGGGCAAAGTAGAGGGGAAGAATCACCTCCTTCAACCTGCTGACCACATTTTTTGATGCAGCCTGGGACATGCCTGGCTTTCTGGACTGCAAGTGCACATTGCTGGTTCATGTATAGCCTCTCAACCACCAATATCCCAAGTCCTTCTGTTCTCAATTGCTTTGTTCCCCAGCCTGTATTGATTTTGGGGGTTGCCCTGACCCAGGTGCAGCATCTTGCACTTGGCCTTGTTGAACCTCGTGAGGTACCCATGGACCCCCTTCTCAAGACTGTAAATAAATAATGGTTTTTTATAGTAGAAGAAAATGAGTGTTACGGATTTCTGAAATTTATGTAATTCTACCAGTGGACAATCACACCAGTTTGCAGCACTTATTCTCATTGCTGCATACCACAAAAGAATGTTTAGTTCCTACTGCTCTTCAAAAGTGACTTGCACAAGCTTAAGAAAGGCATTTTGCTCAACATGCTTTTCACTTGGGCAATATCTCACCAGAGATACGGAAACACAGGAGCAACGGAAACAGCTAAACGTCTTCATTTGTACCATTGTGCTTCTGCTCCACTACTCACAGTGGGGCTGTACTGAGTACATCAGCAGTGGTGTCCTGGTTCATCCCCAAGCCAGGAGGGCTGACAATCAATGCAAACACAGAGGAACAAAACTTCTGCAACAGTCACCAGTGCAAACCAAACCTCCTCATCCTGAGCAAATGCAGGTATCTGATTTTCAGGATGGCTCTGGCACCTTGGCTCCAGAGAGGGATCATGGTTCAGGAATGTCTCTGTACCTTGCTTTTCCTGTCACCTTTATCCATTGCTAAAGTTGACATCCCTCCTTCTCTACCTGGCAATACTGCATGTTGGAGATGAGGACCTTGACTTCAGGCACAGAGATGCTGGCGTTTTGGGAGAGCATTGTGGAAGGTGAACATGCAGAGCCAAGAAGGGTGACATGTAGGGATGTGCCAGAACTCACCATTCCTTGAGGGTTCCTGACTGACAGTGATGTCCCCTTGGAGAGAGATGTAAAGGTTTGAGATCTTCCTTTTATGTGTGATGGAGAAACATTTTCTTTTTCACTCCTATCTCAAAAAGAAGTCCAGGAACAGCAAAACAGCAAAATCTTTTGCTTACATAAATTGAAGTGTGCATGTGGAAAACCAGGGCTGATTCATGCCATGATGGGTCTTCTCTGGGAGGGGATGATACTGCTGTACAACTCAGCCAAGGTCAGGGACATCCTGATGTCCTGGTTTCAGAACAAGAGGGAGGAACATTCTGGCTGTGAGCCCAGTATAAGGCTGGGTTGGTGCTCCTGATTCACCAATAAATCCCTGCCACTAAAACACAAATGCTTGTTCTGGTCCTGAAGCTGACTGACCCTCCCATCTGACCAGGGAGAGTCACTGCATCTCCCCGTAATGATTTCCCTTGCCACATTTTATCCTCTTAGAGTTACAAGCTCTTTGGGGCAGATGTCCTAGCATTTGGACAGCAGGACCTGAATCCCAAATGGGCCCTCCTGGCATTATGAAAATTCGATCAAGGGCTTCAGTCATAAAAATGTAAATGATGTAGCTACTTATCATTTGTGTGTACAGAGATACATAAACACACATATGCAGATACACAGGAAAGCAGTGCCTAATGCAAAAATACAACTTTTTAAAAATAACAGCACTATGTTGTGCTTAAGCCTCTTCCTCTGGATATGAATATACATTTTACTTGTTCCTTTTCTCTCCTGTAGAATAAAAGTAGTGTGACACTGGAGACAGAAGTCAGTTGAACAGAAATCTCCTTTCAGGACAAAAAGTAATTGATACAAAAATAATTGCAGCAATGCACAACATCTTCTGAAGCAGTTTTCAAAAGCTTTATATTTTTTGGATATAATTTGCTGCTATATACAAATTACTAAGATTTTACTACTTGTTTGAAGACCAGTCTCTAAGTATGATTTTTATTTATATTTAATATCAATAGCAACTGATAATTTAGCTTCTTTTTTTTTCCTTTTCCTTCTTTTTTTTTTTTATGCCATGGAAACAAGCTCTGTTTTCCTGCATGATAAATGATAATGTTCTGTAATAAAATGGATTTGGATGTGTATTCAAGGATAAGCTATTCAAGTCTGGGGTATTTGCTTGTGTAAATTTTGATGTAAATTTTGCTGTTAAGATAATGCTATTTCAAGACAATTGTGGGGCTCATTCCTGCACTGCAAAATTGAGTATGTCTCACCATCCCAGCAATTTAGGCTTATTCACATATTTAGAATACAAAGAACATTCTTATCTGACCTTTTCTAAATATATATATCTAATATTGCATTGAGCTGCATCATCCTCTTTAGGGGACAATTTTTGCCTCATGTTGTATAAAGGAACTGTTTCTTTCTCCTCTGGGGGGAAAAAAAAAGGTGTCTCTCCTTTGTCTCTTTTTGATTTGTTTCAAATTTTCTTTTTTTCTTAGCAGTCATTTTGGGTAAAATTTCCTCGACTAACTCCAGATAACATATAGGCCTAATTCTGAGACAGCTGTCTAAGGTGTTTTTATAGTCAGCAGGTAGAAATGGGAGCTTGGAGGGTCCAATTATCCCCCACGAGGTTGGTCAGATGAATTGTGCCTTAGAAGGGCCAGCACAGGTAGTAAATGGTGTCCAAATTCTGGTTCTGGCACGATGAACATGCTCCACTGTGTCTCATCTATAGGCTGATTGTTACTTCTATATGAAAAGTTTGGCAAAAGGAAGAGATGTAGGTTCTGATACCATGACAATTTTTAAAAGTATATCTGCAGGGCATTACAGTGAATTTTTGCAATGCCCATTGTAAAATGGCATTGGATCATCATCCAGTGGATCATCATCTTCAGGTAACCTAGTTTAAGAAGTCTGAATTATATTCATGTGTCTTATGAAGTGAGAGGCTACAGTTATGCAGCAAAGAAGAATATATAACATCCTGTATATGTCATCTCTATGTATTCTATATATTGAGACACTATATAATAGAACCGTGAAGAAATAAAAATAAACGTAAAAGTTTTCAGGACAAGACAGCTCAAATATGTGGTATAGGAGACTCGGGGTGCCCCGGGCTCTGTCCTCATCCCCAGTCCTCAGGGAGCATCCCACCACCCCATTGCACACATCCACAGGGGAATACACTCCATTTAAAGGGTTGATTCACTTGTTTAGGCCAAGTGCTGATGGGACCCTACTGCATGGGGGAGAAAGGTCAGGCCAAGGAAGGGGACTGTGCTGAGATTTGGCTTTGGGCACCAGAGAAGAGCAAGAACAAAATAGGAAGGATGACTGGAGCCCTTCCAAGAGCTAAAAAGAAAGAGCCTGCTGAGTTACAAGGGAAAAAAAAGGCAAAAAAAACCCCAAGCATCCAGGATTTGAAAAAGGTATAAAAAGATAAAATAAAAATATAAAAAAATAAACAGGCAGGGGGACATCACAAGGGAAGAAGAGAAAGACTGCCATGTGTTGACATAGGTGCAGGTACACACATAGACACACACACAGAGTTAAGAGACAGAGAGGGATTGCTTATGCCCAAGTCCTGTTTGCACACACTTGAAGTGTCACTGCTCTGTACCTCTCCAAACTTTTTGAATTCACTGGAGAACTTTTCTGAATGGCCCTTAAAGTAGCTCATTCGAAAAGGATTTATCATTAGACACCTTTAATTTGCCATAGCTCTGAGATGGGACACACTGTGACTGACACCCTAAATGGGTTATTAAAAAAATATTAAGGAAATTCAGAAGTACCATTTATGGTAGATTCCACCCTGTAACGTAACCAAACTACTAAATTTCTTCACGAAAGTTGTGAAGCACATAATCTTCAGCAGCAAAATTGAGGAACTGCCAAGTGCCAGAGAAATATAGGAGACGGGGAGATTAAAGTGAGTGGCAGTCCACAGGGTGACAGCTGCTGGAGAGATATCTTCACCACCTGTGGAACTTGCACCTGAACTGACAGGCATTAATGCTCATTCCTAATACTCAGTAATCTCTACGCTACATGTGCAGTTAAAAACTGACACAGCTGAAAATTTGTCTCAGTTGCACCCAAGCAATACCCACATCAAAGGATATGACACAAAAATATCCTCCATTTACACAAGGATAATACAACATAATAGCTTAAACAAACATTGAGAGATGAACAGGGAGGAGAGAGCTATAGAGGGATGTTTGTGACTGATTCCTCATGTCATGAAGCTTTCACTGTGTCTTATTGATCCAGCTGTTTTTGCCCCGTCTGTTCAATATTACCTTTGTCCTTTTAAGTTTGCAGAGACATACCTTCCAACCACAGCAACAAATTAGGAGGAGATTAGAGAAGCCCTTTTCTACTCACAGGATTCATTTTCGCATAAGCTGGCCTAGCTTTTCATAATCTAAGTTTATTCAGGCACCTAAAAGGTCTCATAAATAAAGGTCATTTTTATATTTTTTCCCATCTTGTTTACAGTGTTGTTTCCCTAAGAGAATTGTGCTTTTCTTCCACCCTTGGGACTACTGTGAGATCACAAACTGGGTAGAACCCTCTGTAATCCAGCCCAGGATATTTTGGGATTCCTTGTACCACACAAGGAAATTCATCTGCTCAGGATCTAACATGTGCCTACAGTGGAAAATCAGTGGCCAAAACGTTACATCTCTCCATAAGCAAGAGGAGAAAGGAAGATACCCTTGAAGGCTGAGGGAGGAGTGGCCCTCCCTGCAGCTCTGCCTCATGGTCTGAGCTCATCCACTTGGTCCTGCCTCCAATTAACGGAAGGAGGCAGACATGCCCAAAGGGACTTTTTTCCTCCTAAGCCAGCTAGCATGAAGCAGTCATGGACTCTCTTATCCAGGCACCTGGACATCCGCTGTTTACACATCTGTGTATGAGTAACACCAGTGAATCATAGAATGATTAGGCTGTAAGGGACCTTCAAAGATCATCACCTGTCACTAGACCAGATTGCTCAAATCCCCATACAATCTGGCTTTGAATACTTCCAGGGAATGGGGCATCCACAGCTTCTCTAGGTCTTGCCTGAGAGCAAGAACAGGAGCACAATAGTTCTCAGCAGTGCGTTTCTTGCGGTCTGTAGAGTTCACTAATGGACAAGACCCAGTGAATTTGTGTATCCACTGTGAAAGTCTGGTCTCACTCCCAGCTTGTTTTACTGAGAGAACCTTTTGTTACGTTATAAACATTGCACTAATTAAAGACTGTGGCCTCAGTCCTGAGGTGTACCCTGTGCATCCCAGCACTACTTGGGCTGCAAAGTTCAGCTGTGCAGTCACCAGGTAGGTGCTTATTTGCTGCATAATGCATACTCATACACCTGCATGTTTCTATCAAAACCATTTCTATCAAAACCAATTATTTAAATTGGAAAAGTCAAAAGTCTTGAAAGATCCCTTTCAAGAACAAGCAGTACAGCAAAGCAAAGCAGAGGGAAAGACTGGAGCCAACTTGTGCCACATTGTGTGTAAGGAGCCCTGAACTTGCACAGTGCCAAGAACTGGGGCATTTTTATCCTGTGGGATGTTCAGTTATAGATCGGACTCTGCAAGTTCTGAATAGCCTTTACTGCTCAGCTCTTAGGGCCTGTGGAAATTATGTAGTTGGTGACTAACTCAGAGCCACAGGACTTTAGATGAAGGTGCAGTCCTTGTCTGAAAGATGAGGAATATCACCAAGAAATTACTACCATAACTAAGAAGCAAACAACAAAATATCTCTGGCTCCAGCTCCTTCTGCCAGTCTGTTCCTCACTGATGTTCCCATCCTCTCCTTGTGGCCTTTCCTCTCATGCCACAGGTATTTTGAACATTTATTTTGCTCAAATACTGGAGAATTGAAGCATAACACATGAGAAGCAACACCATTATTTTTCTGGTCAGTAATTCAGTTCTTTGGATCATCAGGAAAAACTACGCAGCCTTGAAGAGTGTTCATCCACTTGAGAATTGGATTACAGTTTCATGAAACAGCACAGTCCTCCTATTATCACCTAAATAAAGCTGCCATAATTTTGGAACAAATAGGTGGAAGTAGTCAGCCACCAAGTATCCAGAGTTAAAGCAAAGAATAATAAACTGACATACAGTTCTTAAGAAATTTCTCACAAGGAGGCAGATTTAATGCCCTGAAAACTAAGCTTTTATGCACACAAAAACATACACTCATCTTTTATATCACTGTCTTATCTAAGGCACTGAGAGCTTAAAGACAGGATCAAAGCAACGCTTTCTGAACAGCTGATGATGACAAAACATCTACCACATTATCCTCTCTCACAAGAGGATACCCGACAAGTTTCTCAGCATTTAGAAGCTAGAAAAGGAGCTGGTTTTGTTGCAGCTTCCCAAGATTGTACCTGGCTCAATACAAAATCCTGAATGATTAAAAACATCACACTGCAGGTTTCTGCAGCTTGTGGTTGAAAAATTAGCTGGTGAAAGATAAATTCTTCCACAGTGTCAGTTGGACCCAGTTCTGACTCCATGGCTGAGCCACTAAAAAAGTCAGTTTAACTTCTTCCTATATCCATAGAAGGCAACAGGCTCATTTTTTGCAAAAATCTTCGCAAAAGTCCCTGTAGACAGTGGTTTGTAAGTGTGATGTGCTGTCACTATTTTTTGTCCTCTGGGTATGGGGATGGAATTGTTCACCCCAAAGTCACCACAGGTGACCATGTATCTGCAAAACAAGGATGGTTAAGGCATTTAAAGGGGCCTTTAACCAAAAGATCAGGTCCTTCTCTTTTCTGGAAGTGTTCACACAGCTATTTCATCAGGAAAGACCTACCTTCAGGACCAGGTCACCATGATGAAATAGTATCATTTAAGACCTAGTCATCACTGTTCACAAGGTCTTACCTTCACTATCTAAGAGCTTGGGAAGAGGCAGGCTTCTCTCACAAGGACTGCCTTGGCCAGTGCATAGGCACAAAGAGACATATCCATTCCTGCCTCCCCTCTGCCTTCTCCCCACTCCCACTTCTTTGTTCCTGTTGCTTGCCTTGTGCCAGTGAGTGACAGATCCTCTGTGAGCCACTTTTCCTCACATAATTGCAGGAAACTACCTCAGAAAAAAACTCAACCTGTGTAGTTTCCTGCTATTGGAGTCAATTGAAGCAGTTCACCCAGAACTTCGAATAAAAGCCAAGTCTGTACAAACTAGTGGGGAATAGAGGGAGAGGAGCATACAGACAGGGAAGGAGAGAAGGGGCTAAAATTTCCCCCATCATCTTCAAAAAGCAGTGAAGAGCTATGAAATTGGCCCGTCTGTCTGCAGAGAGGAGTGTGAGTGAGCTAACACAGACACCCAGGCAAAGAATGAGGCTTTCTGCTGTACAAAAGAAGGCAGTGTCACTCCTGCAAGCAGCATTGTTAGGATCAGTACCAGCCAGTGGTGTCCACTGCGGGTGCTCACACTTGAAATGGATGTTAAACACAGGTTTCAAAATGGAGTTACAGGAGCAAATGTACTGAGAAACTCCTGATGTTCAACCTGCTTGGCTTAACAAAAAAGGAGCTATTTGGGTTAGTCCGATGTTAGGTATGTCTTCATGATGAAATCAGTGCTAATAGAAAATTCTTTAATCCAATGAACAAATACATAGCAAACATAGCCTCTGGGTAGGGAGCAGAAACTACATTAATTGAGATTCAAAATGAGGTATTCAGGCACGGTTGATTCTCCAGTAGTTGAGGTGTTTAAATCAAGGCTGGATGCCTTTTTAAAGGCCACATCGTAGCTTAACAAGAAGTTACAGGCTTGATGCAGCAACCTCTTGATACAGTTTTATGACATGTAACACACAGTCCCTTCTTTGCCTTCAAAATTTCCAGAGGACCAAAATCGATGACAAAAGGTGGGTCCTATTGTTGCACTGATGTGTCCCCTGTAGTGCACTGGGCTCCTACAAACTAAGCTGCACTTGCTCCAGTGTGCACCCAACTCTGCTCCCTAGCAGGGTGAGGGAATTACTTACCAGAGCATGTAATATGTTGGTAAATCTAAGGAGCTGCCTGGACAGCCGTGCACGCTGGTGCCACTGCTGCGATGGGAAACACAAGCAGAGCCGGGGCCAGACCTCTCTGCTCCAGTCTCAGCAGGCATCTCGTGCCTCTGTAGCAGTGCCCTGCTCCTCCATCTTCCTGACATTCTCACCTCCTGTTGGTTTTGATGCTGTCATTTAGGGCGTTTTTAGTTTTCAGCTATGGAAGAAATCCCTGCCCAGAGTCTGAACTGATGAGGTTTGCCCCATGAGGCACACACCACTGGTCCATATGCAACATGAACTTGGGACTCTGTGTGTATGTGAGACATGGTAGGTGGAAAACACTGGGTATGAAAAAGGCCAGTGCTACCAAAGCAGGAACAGTAAGAGATGGAAACCATACCACAGATCTCGCAAGATGCACACCATGCACATAGCCATCAGGAACAACCATCTCTCTTTCCCAGCATATGCAAGCACTTCCCGTACTCCAGACAGGATTATGACTGTCCTTCAGTGCTTTGCAGTCCTCTCAATACTCTCCCATTGGCATATGTGAGGTTTGATTACACTTTCGGTGTTAAGGCAGTATTTGAGGTGTTGGAGCAAGCAAAGGTGGTTGGCAGCTCTAAGTCCTCTAAGGTGTGAGTGATGTCATCATACAAGTTACTGGCCAGCAGACTCCAGCTGCCAAAGGGGACACAGGACAGATGGAGCCTTGGAAGGCAGGTGTGAGACTGTACCAGCAAGCCCCATTCCACAAGCTTTCTCCTCCCTGCAGAAAACAGGGGGTGGGGCGATGTGGCAGCAGAAGCTGCTCCCCAGTCTAGAGGCTACCCTGCTCTCCGCACAAAGCCCAAGTGACAGAGTTTTTTTCCAGACCTCTAGTAATAATTCTCTTACCTATCTCCATCTTGTTTTAGTACCTGAAGTGCTTAGCTTACCCTTGCAGCTTTTAACAGGGCTATTAGAAGCTCCAGCAAGATGCTTTTTCTAAATCATGTTTGCTCCTGTTGCATGACAGAGGAGGCTGTGGAAACAGTATTATGACATCCAGTGGTCACTCAGGTAAATCACTGCTTCTTTCCAAGACCCCTCTTCCCAAATTAAGGCCTCAAAAAGGTGCAGGAGTGAACACATCTTCCTTTGTGCTGGAGCAAGGTGAGGGCACAGTCAGCTTCCAGTGATAATGCTGTACTCCAAATAAGCCTCAGCTCATACTAAAACCTGTTTGTTTGTAAGGATATTTAGCCAGCAAGGCAATAACTTCTTAAGGCAAACAGCTACCCATGAACCATACCTCAGGAGACAGAGATGCTATCTGAAAGCACCAACAAAAGGAGACTGATGTGCTCTGTGAATATATCAACTTGGAAAATTTCCCTCTTTTTTCATCTTTGTCCGGCTCCAGTAGAAGTGGACAGACAAAAGCAGCAGGGTACTAACAGGGCTTAGGAGCATCAGCAAGCAGGACTCAGTGCAACTGCTTGCTTGAACAACTGGAGTGACTGCCCTCCTTGGTTTTCATGGCTAATTTTGAGGAAGGCATCAGTGCTTTATTGAGCAAAATTGCAAGAAGAGCAATTAAAAAGCAAACTTAGGAGCAATGATATCAGGATCAGGTTATATTTGGTTTTCCCCAAGGAGAGACGGTGATATAACCAGAATTATTACTCAGTGTTTTGCAGATGAGCTGTTCTTTCAGAGCCTGCGAGGCGGTAGTTGCTTTCTCAAGTTGTGAATTCATTCCGCTCCCACTCATGTCAGCAGCTTGGCTCACAGATGATTTAAGTCTTTTAACCCAAATTACCTTTTTTGCCCCTCATGAGTGTTCTTGCCAGGGAGCCTTCCTGAAAAGCACAGCAAGAAGTAGATTGCTCAGGTTTACAAGATATTGGGAAAAATTCAACTAGGAGAAACAAGGCCACTGCTACCCATCAAACATTGCAGTAAAGACCTGCCTGTTGAGAAGACCTCATTTTTTCAGCTCTTTGGGGATGACGAGGATTTCAAAAGCTTCTTTCTGGCACTGAAATAATAATTCTTCAGTCATCAGTCTTTGTTCAAGGTCTTTGTATATGTTTTGTTAAAAGACAGATACTAAAGATCAATGTCATTTTAAAAGAACTGAAAAAACATCAAAAGATAAACCTTTCATTTAAACAGAAGTCCTTAATTTTGGCACAAAGCTACTATTCCTCTATGCTAGCAGGACAGTGTTATGAAGTTACCACTTCTGTATGGTCATAAGTCACATGTCTACGTGGCACACCACTGAGCCTAAACTCTTGCTTTTCTTTAATCTCACTGCTGTCTGGGACTAACCCTGCATTTCCAGGATGTGCCTACCCTCAGCACATGGTTTGAAATCTTCATGTTCTTTGAGTTCAAAGGATACTTGACATGACAAACCTGCCTCAAACACATCAAAAGCAATGATATGGAGCAACGGCAAAACTCAGGTAGAGAGTTTGGGAGGCTATTAGGAGTGTAACCCAGTGTTGGATCTACCACACCTTTCACACAGACCTAGAGGGAAAGACATGGCCTAGGCATCTCCATTTCCAGTGGAGGAAGGATTGGGCTGCCATAAAGATATCCAGAGGTTGATTTAGTCCAAGTAAGAGGAAATACTAGGCACCTCTTTCCTCCTATGACATAGTTAACCTATGCATTTTTAAGCAGAGGCACCTACTGCAGCAGAGTTATCCTCTTTATATGACAGAAAAGATGGACAGTTAGGTAGTTGTAATTTCCCAAGAGGAGGGGAGGGGAAACTGGGCTCTCTCAGTTTTAAAAATGCCAATGGTCAGGAGGTTTCCTGTCCCCTTGGCCCCAAGGTATACTGGGGAGGAGGACACTCTTTACACATTTCATTGAAGCTGGACACTGCTCATCCTAAGAGCCTAAAGCAGCCTGCTCCTCTGGTAGGAGTGGCTTCTGGGGCATGTGTTTGGCACCAGATCCCCATTGAATTGGAGAAGGTCTTTGTAGGAGGGACTTCTGGACACAAGTGAAGGGCACAGCACCTGGTCTAAGCACTGGCTCCCTTCTGCATCTGTTCTGTTTGTTTGAGTTTTCCTTCAGCATCGTGCACCAGACTGCAGGTGACCACGCTGCTCTGTGAGTGGCTCGGATGCCCTTGTCTCAGCAGCAGCTGCCTCTGACAAGCCAGAGAACACGGTGAATGGCCAGAGGGGAGGTGAGAAGAAGCTTCTGATGTCAGTTTTAATCTGTAACTGCAAGGATGGTCAGACTCTAATCCCAGTTTAGGCAGACTGACTCCCACCTATAATAAGAGGAGGTGAGGAAGAGCTTCTTAAATTGTCTCTCATCTATGTCTGGCTGTGAGCGTTTCTGGCCCATTGCACTGCACAGTCAGATGTTAAGAGTGATTTATGCTAATCACTTGGATATTGCAAGGAGAAAGTCTGGAATCAATGGCTGGATGGCTACTGCAGAAAGCTAAAGGGTTTAAGAAGCTGTCCCCATTCAGGTGTGAAGTCTCTCCTTTCTGTCAGTGTAAATACTTGCCTTCTTTTTCAGCACAACAACAACAGTGTGTTCATTTAAACTCTGTGAGTGTGGCCAGGAGAGAAGCCTTTGCACAATTAGGCATAGCTCAGAGACAGTTTAAGTGCTTTAGTGCCTCTTTGCCATTAGTAGCTGCTTCCCAGCTGAGACATGGGGTCTGGCTATCTGTTAATACAGAAATTAGAGGTTGAGAGTTCTGTTCCACCTGATCTCTGCCTTAATGTGCAATGTAGATATAGTTATAGCTGTGTTTCTGGCATTTGCAGTGGAAACATCAGGTTAAATTTTATGCACTTTATTTCCATCAAGGTTCTCTCAGTAATGGATAATATTTGCCCAGGTGAGAGTACCTGATATTTGTCCAAATCTCAGTAGAACTGCATTTGAGTTCAAATTGAAAATCAGTGACTTGAGTCACTTTTGAAATAATAATTTAAAAAAAAAATCTCTCTCAGGTGACTGGTAGAAGAACTTGGGAGAAAAAGTCATGGTATAAAAAGTATGTCATACTACTTAAAAACTTACCTCGGTCACATTAAATAAGGAAATGTTTCAAGGTTTGGTCTCTCAACATCAAGCTGCACATCAGTGGGGTGTGGCCAAAAGCTTGACATCCAGGAGGGGGATTGGGAAGGAGGAAGGCCCACAATGCCATTTTGTGGGGGGAAAATCTGTGGGTGAAACCCCAAGAGCATGGCAGGAGCCAGCAGAAGCATGTTGCTGGGGTAGGCAGGGGATCAGGGAGTGGAGACCTGCAGTCACCTCACCATTTGCAACAGCATCCCCTCCACAAGTAGCCCATGTGTGCCCTTAAAAGATACCTCATAAGCTAATTTTCTTCTGGCTTATTATCTTCCTCTGTGATTGACGTGTCTGTTTATCAAAAGCATAGACTGTTTACTTCTCGGCTCACTGCAAAAGCTTCACCTGATGTCTCAGCCCTTCACCCACTGGCTGTGTGTGATTTTTCCCTTTCCAGCTTCTATTCAGCCCACCCCTGGCCCAGGATATAAGGCTTGTTGTCATTTTTGCATTTAAGCAAGCTTTGGCTAAGAAGAGGTATCTGAGGCATGCATATACTGTTCTTTAATCCTTTTCCTCCCACACATCCCTCTTTTCTTAAACCAAGCTGTTAATAAGAATACAGATTACTGTAGCCAGAATTTATAGCAAGAATTTGCAGTGGCCAAATATAAATTTTAAAAAGTGGCAGCAGCATGATCAAACCACAGCTCTGCTCATAAACATTTCTACAGTATATATTTTCCACACTTTATCTATCACAGCTTATAGCCATAGATACAGTTTTAAATGAGTAGGCCTGTTTTAAAGGATTTCCTGTATTACAGCCATCAGAGACAACATTTTACATCTCAGTGTCATTAAGTCTGCAGTAACTGTGAGGTCCCAATGTGATTATCATATGTAAATGGCAAAAAAGAAAAAATATCAAATTGCCCCATGAGTCCTACTGGAAATGGAGAATGCAAGTTTACCTCCATATAGATACACTTTGGGGAGGAATTGAGCAACTGAGTGGCCATCTGAAATGAAAAGCACAAGATGAAAAGGCAGAAAAAATGCCTTTTCTTCTTCATCAAGAAGAAAAGTTTGGAACTGGGTTTCAAATATGCAGTCGAGTTGCTCTTGACTGCTTGGGAGGGGCACAGCCCCCCAGTTGCTTACCAGGGACATGGGGTGGGATGTCAGGGAGCAGTGAGCTGTCTGAGAAGCAGACAGGCACATACAAAAGTGGGAACAGCCTTGTGTTGACACACAGGGGTAGGCACTGAGCACTGCAGACAGCGTGAGCCCATGTCAGGTTTATGACATGGAGTTGGTAGCAGGGCAAGCTGAGCTGGAGCTCGACTGCTTTGCAAACACACAGTCACCTCTTCACCCCTTCAGCTCTTCTTCAGATGTCTTTTACTCCTCTTTTTCCTCACCCTTTTTCTTCTCAGACTCATAGTGGCACAAGCCCCATCAACAGTGGTCAGACTAGTGCCTAGGATGCTCTCAGGGCTCTGTGGACCCAAATCACCCTTCTGGGAGGGACACCCACAGGCGGCTGCAGAGGCTCAGGGCTTAGTCGGAGGGAAAGCACTCTCACCACCAGCTTCTGTGTCAGAAAGTGCCATTACCTCCCTCATGCTCCTCTTGGTATGCAAGGCTGCAGCATAGCAGGAAACCTGTCACCTCAGCTAGTGACAGCCTCAGGACATGGAAAGGCTTCTGCACAGCACCATGATTGCTCTCCACACTCAACTGTCCTCTTGTGCTGAAATCTCATCCGGAATCTCTTCAGCTCAGCCTTTTCTCCTCACTCCTGTGGTGAGTGGGAACCACAGACCAATGTGTGCTGTCCCTGAGAGCTGCTGCACAGCTTGGCTGGGAGGGACCATACTGCAGTTTCCTTTTATTTTAATGTAAAATAGCACAGAAAGTATCTTTCAACAATATTTTACCAGAGCTACATTTCCAAAGGTACCTCTCTGAGTCAGTAGCTTACATATGTGTTACCTAAGTACCTACCTACTTCTGCCTTTGACCAAACCTCATATTGGCTGCTGTTTTTGCTCTGCTCTTGGAACCCTGCACTGCTTAGCCCAAGGGGCGTGTTCCCGCCTTCTCTTGTATGAAGTTTTACCAATGGTTTGTAGTAATTTTTCTTTGTAAATCTTTTACTGTTAGCACCCAGCATAAAAACATACAATTAGTCACATTTTAAAGGTGTAGTTTAGGATATTAGTCTCAGTTGAGTGCAATACCATTTTTTCAAAAAGCAGTAACCCATCACCAAAAAGGCTTCTCCATTAGTAGCACTTATGCTATTTGTGCATATTTAATACAAAATTGCCCACGAGTAAAATTGCCATTACATGTCTCAATTAAATTGACATATGAAGGTTATGCATATCTCACATCACTTTTGTGCCCTCCTTCACTGCTCACTACAAACCTCCATAATACAAGAGCCCATGGCTTTCCCTGCAAGAGACAACTGGGAAGGAGACCCCAACACTCCCTGACTTCTACACTATGTGATATTCAGCACATGCGCCCCTGTTCAGACTGGGAAAGACATGGCCAACACAAGTGATAGCAAATGAAAGTAAAAACTTATTACTCATGTTTCTTAGAGATGATGAGTTTTATATTGCTGCAGTCTCACACTTCATAGATAAAAAAGCATCAGGCATGACAGCGCATTCTTTTTTTAAAGATCCATTTCAGTCAGCAGACAACAATGTTTGTAAAGGCAGGGAAGATAAAGCATGTTACACTCTTGTGTTCACTGCTAGGAGCACGGATCACAATGTTTAGACAGTCCACAACGCCAAAATCAACAGCCTGCCAATGGCTTTCTGCCACACCTCCAGTCTCTCCGGTCAGGGAGCAGGTTGATGGGGCTCAGCAAGGGAGGGCTTGGGTCTCAGAGCAGAGACAGCCGAGTGAGTCTTGGGCAGCAGAGGAGAAAACGGAGAGCATGCCTGACAAGGGAAGAGCAACTATGCTGAGGGGCCTGCAACCACAGACACTTTTAAGCTTTTCTGCTTTTATCACCTGCTCTAAGGAAATCTGAGCTGAAGTGCAGCAGTCCCGCTATGCTCTAATCAAACTCATTTTCCTGCTGGTCGGAGAGAGATGCCAGGCAGCTGAAGGAAGCTGGCTTTGCTCTCTCTTTCCTTATCAAATTCTTTCATGGAGTTGTGACCCAGACTCCTCGATCACCACTGATCTTTGTATCTGTTGCTAAGCTGTAGCTGCAGTAACTCCAGCGAAGAGTGGAAATCTTTGCCCTCAAAGGCTGTCCTCTGCAGAATAGGCACATGCTCGGTCTAATGAACATACATTTAGGTTGGTTTTTTTTTGTTGTTGTTGTTTTTTGTTTTTCCCCGAAGTTATTCATGGCTTCCACAAAGCTGTTCCTCTGGCAAACATCTCTGTTTTCTAGCCTGCTGCTGCCAGACCCCACCACCTTAGACTGGGCAAACTTATGAGCTATTTCAACAGAGAATGCAGCTGGCTACACTTACACAAGTGGTCTAAAGCAGGCCAGGTCCCAGCTGAGGTGTTGTTGACTTGTTAATGTGTTCCCTAGAATGGGTTTGATCTGACTTTCTCACACAGACTGCCTGGGGATAGTTTAGGGGCTGGCATGGTACAGGGAAGGCTCCCAACAAGTTGTGCAGGCAAACAGCCTGGTTTGGAAGGAGGGAACAATGTCTGGCCATGCAGTCATGAGCTTGGCAACCCTGCCTCCCACAGGACTGAAGTGCAAGCCATGCCACAGGCACTGTTTGTGCAACCAACGCCCACCCACCCTTCTCTTGTGCCTGCTGCAACAGAGCTTCAGCCCACTGAGCTGGGACCTTCCTTTACAAAACTACACATGCCATTCTCTGTCCAATGGTTATGGCAATTGCTACTCACACTATAAATTCAGACATCTGCCAGGATTTTGCAGGATCATTTCAATGTGCTCCCACAAAACAGTTGCTCTAGACCCAGGAATCATCACCATGATGACATTTCAGTGTAGTATGCTGGAGAGTCTGTAATGCCATACATGTGCAGCACTTTCAAGATCTGGCCACAGAGGAAGATCCATGAGCTACAATGAGTAGATAACTGCTGTTGCAGATGAAAACGGTAGTAGCTCATTTCTGTATCTCAAACATCATAAACTACCACTTAGACAAAATGCTTTCATCAGATGAACTGTACATCAAGTGCTCAGCCCTGAGTTTGAAGCTCAAATAAGTAGGGAAAGGAGAGCAAGTTCTCCCTCACCTTGTGAACAGAAAATGCAATCATGTCCACTTACTATTATTTCAGCAGTGGGCTAAAAACTGAACAACTAGGCCAGGCATCACCACATGCAGGGCACTGGCACTAGGGAAGGCCTTTTTAGCTCGGGAGTGATGTATATTCAGTAATAGCATAGCCTCTGTGTGTTGGTGCTGACCAGTGCATTGACCACCAATGACATGAACTGCAGGACACCCTAGGTTTTAACTTGATATTCTATTGCTATTCCCTGCACAGTTCTCCTTCAAAGGACTTTTCTGTCTTTAGACTTCTGGTTCCTAAAAACATGATGTTTATTATTCTTTAAGACAGGCCATATCAATTACGGTAACTCAAGAATTCAACTTGCTATAGTTTTCCCAGAAACCTCCTTGATATTCATTACTTGCTTGGCAGCACGAATTTGAATGCTGATTTACAGGATAGAGCTTAAAACCAGTGTGATATACCAAGCCAGTTGGAGAACAGGACGCAAGGTCTCATTTCCAGTTTTATTGAAAGGAAAAATTAAATGCTCTGTTTTATTATAGCACTTCTGACAAGGGCTGTGTTATGCTAAATAACAGCTTCTGTATTAACCCAAGTATAGGTTTGGGAGATTCTAAACTTAATGTAACTTCCACTTTTAACAAAACATAAACTGATGTAAGTGATGTAGATTCAAAAGAAACCAAATCACATCTTACCATCCTGTCCTCACCCCCATAACCTTTTTTCTTTCCCACAAATTCCTCCAAACTGCACAGCTTTCTCCTCACATAGTCCTCCTTCCAAGCACCCTGTCAACAGAGTCATTAGATAATGGACCTCTCCAAGCAGGAGGTGCAGTGCCTTGCATTGGACCTGCCTGGCCAAGAACTTTCTCTGTACCAGTGATGGACTCACGTCTTCCTTCAAAACCATTATTTAGTGGATGGCTTAGGTTCAGCCAGTAGTGGGTTACCGAGCTATGGGTGTGCTGTTGTGCCTCAGTGGGGACCCAAAGATGGTAACTGCAACAAATGGCTCCACGCAGTAAATCTGCACCTAAGGTAAAGTATGCAGACATAAGACAAAATGATTCAAACCTTAATGTTTGATAGGGGAAGGGGAATCAAGCCTCTTCATATTCAAGATGATCTTCATGGAAAAGAATGGTAATGTATTCCCCACCACTTTTGAGGTCTGTCTCATGTTAGACTGATCCACCTGCAGGCCTGGATCTTGTGCTTGCTGGTGCTTAAGGCACATCCTTAGAAATGGAGTGAAATCTCCAAAACAATTCTGAAGTGCGAGAGCTGCATACCAAACACTGACCTTGAAATAGCACCTTAAGTGCAAGAAAACCTGTCTTTCTGTGCTAGACAATTGATTTTAACTTGAAAGTAAACCAAGATTTAAAGCAAGATCTCTGTGACAAAAAAAAAAATAAGATCAAAACCAAAAAAACCCCTCCACATTGAGACAAATTGAAGAAAGGTAATCCAAACAAATACAAAAGCCTCAGCCAACTACTCTGCCTAGGAAACACAGGTACCCAATCTTCTTTGTTGAGATGTGCATCTCCTTCACAGTCTCTCAACTCAGCTGAAACTGGAGCAGAGAAGGCTGCTTATCTGCTATTCATCCTTCTCCTGCACCTTCAGCTCAACTCTGCCCTCAGTTGGACATGGCAGGAAGAAAGACCAGTAGGCTCAAATCAACTTGGGCCAGAAGTATTTACAAGATACATTTATATATTTTAATCTCACTTCCAGCTCCCACCATGTATGCAAAGAGAGGTGCAGGACATTCAGACCCACATGCACAAGGTTGCACAAGGTTAGCTGAAGAGCGCTATGTTTTGGCCAAGATGCCCTATTGTGGCTAGGTAGGTGCTAGATGCCAAGGTAGAGGGAAGTTAGAGGCTCTGAGCATTGCCCTCCCTTCAGCATTTCAGACCAGCTGTTTCAGGGATCAATGTGATGGGTACCACTGGAGCCCCATGTGCTCCCCACCAATCCCTAACTCAGCGCTGTAAGTGCCACTCCTTAGAGGCACTTAGTGCCACTAAGTGGAGCTTAGTGTCAACTTCAAGTTATTTCCATATGATTATCACAGAATCTCTTGTGCCAGTGGCTGATAGTTATCAAAATATTCTATATTCGACCTGGTGTACTGCCTTGACCACTAGCCTTTCCACAAGGTCTACTCCTCTATGTTTAGAGTAAAAAAGTCTACAAGGGTGCCAGTGACACATCTCTCAGTCACACAATCATAGCCATTAAAAATCCTACAATTGAAATAATGATCTTCATCTCACTTACAAGTAGGATTTATTTAAAAAAAGAAAAGGCAAAAAACCCTCTGTCATAGCATCTGTCTAAAGTAAGCCGGTAGAGTTTATTTCAATGGAAGGCATTTTTAGATGCTTAACCTTGTTTCATTTGTCTCAGAGAGTTCACCAGTGACAGGGTTTGTTGCCCCTGAGAGGGTTGTATCCACCTCAGAGGCAGGAGAAAGGAAAACCAGGATGGTTTCTCTTGAGCCTGGTGTCAGTATAAAGCCTGGAGGGCTTACAGAAACTGAGCAATGAGTGTCTTCCTCTGCCTGCGGCTGCTCGCAGCTGGCGCTGCTGTCACCTGCTCAGCTGGGACCCAGTTGGTAGCAGCTGCAACAGCAGGAGGGATCTGCCCAGGTTTGCAGCAGATCTGGTCCTCCCCCTGCTCTTCCCCTCCACAAAAGCAAGATGCCCTTCCTGAGCTATCATCAGAATAGGTCAGCAACCATGACTGACCTCTTCTCCCACTTGCAACAGAGCTGAAACACAACATGAGGAAATGAAAGGCAGTGGTCTTGTCTGAAATGCTTTTGAAGGTAGTTCCTGGCTTGTACTACATCTCAGCCTGTGCCTGGGCACCATACAGGAGGGTGGTGAGTGGCACAGGCATGGCAGGCAGGGTGTCAGCAAAGATGCGCCATGGGTTGAGCCACAGCGCTGGTCTGTGTAGTTCAGCAGCAGAGGTACGCTGCTCACATCCTAGTGAATACAGCCCACATTGCTCATTATACAGGCTCTGCCAGATCCTCAAGGAAAAAACCACTAACTCAAACCTTAGGGTTTGTCTGCAAGGGAACATGTTTTTGGTTTGAGTTTTCCCATAACTGTGTGTTGCTGTGGCCATGATGACACCCAGATGGTTTTCTCCGTGCCTGGTTAGTTTGTCCCTGTCACAAGATACTGTGGCCATGAGCCATATAAACTGCTGTAACTATTCCTGAGGAATGACAACCCACCTGCAATACCCCACCACATGCAATGTCCCACCTCCCACCAGCCCACTGCGAGGCAAAGGGACTGTTAATGGCTGAGTGTCTCCTCTCTCTACACAACAACAAAACATTAGTGTGACCCAAACAGAAAAGATAAACTCTGGGAGTTTGCCAAAGACTTAAACAATTAATAAGCTAAATTTCTTTCACTCCTCACTGAGATCCCAGTGTTGTCAGAAGGGCATCAAGGATTTCTCTTTGTTTATTGGAATTAATTTACTTCTTCCCCCAAATGACAACTGCAGCTTGGTTAAAGCAGTCAGTCTCACACTAATTTATTTGTTCTGTGAGTACGTTTCAGCTACACACAGAAGTTATCAAATTAAAAATTGTCAGTTTCTGTAATGGTCTGACCTTTTTAATCTGACAAAGTTCAAAGTGTGGCCCACTGGGTCCAAAAGAAAAGCTGCCAAGAGCAGCTGGTCATACTGGAGCATCAATGTAAATGTTCCAATGGGTAAATAGTCACTGGCAGAGCTTGGGAAAATATCTTGCAAGTTGAGCAAGAAGAAAAGGTGTCATGTGTGAGTGAATCAAAAAGGAAATAGCATTTTAGTGGTATATCCTAGGGAAAAGACAGAGCTCAGGTATCTATCTAATCAAACCCCAATGCTGAAAGTTAATATATGTTCATGCTCTGAATTCAGGAAAAGGGTAATAACCAAAAATCTCAAGCAGAAGCTATTAACCCTCTCTTGACTGTTTTTCCTTTTTAGTAAGTGTCCTTGTTCACCAGTCATCTTTAGCAAACTTAGACTTTGGTAACACTCAGAGTGATTCTGGCACAGTCAATACAAATGTACCTTTGAAGACTTGCAGGGCTTGTGCTTGCTGTGATCTCACTGCCAGATGCAGCTGGAAAAGATAGCCACAGTCTTTCCTCTCCCCCTGTTCCCTGGTGTCAGGCATTTCAGCATCCACAGAGGGAACAGGGAGCAGTTTAAGTCCTTTCTCCAGGTCTTTCAGTGTTTGCCATCTACATGATGGCCACACAACTGCTGACTCCAGTGTGCAGGAGGCTGTGGGTCAGAGTATGAAGGCAGAGGAGGGCAAACCTGGCTTCTCCCCTGCTAGAGGAGTACAACAAGCATTATGTAAATATACACCCTAATGACCTGGTCCTGTTTCACCTGACATACATGAGCAACCCTACACAGTGCCAGGGCTTACATGAGAGCAGGATTAGTGCTGGGTTTTAGCCAGCAGAGATGCAGTAAAATAACGCAGGGAAGGATAGGGACTAACTTAAGCTCTGCCAGGGGAGGTTTAGGTTGCATATTAGGAAGAAATTTTTTACAGAGTAATCAGACATTGGAATGGGCTGCCCAGGGAGGTGGTGGATTCACTGTTCTTGGTGGTTTTTAAAATGAGACTGGATGTGGCACTTAGTGCTATGGTCTAGTAACCACAGAGGTGTTGGATCAAGGGTTGGAATTGATGATCTCGGAGGTCTTTTCCAACCCAGCTGATTCTATGATTCTAGCTAAAGCACAGTGTTAGGATGTAGACCTTGGGTTGTTTGCTGTCACTATATCTAACATGGATTTGTTGGAAGGGTCTAGGACTTTGTTTTTCTGTTTGCAGTTCTTGGAAGAGCCGTGTAGGACTCCTACAACTCCCAGAAACACGTGACTTTTGGTGTAAATTTACTGACACATTGAGGCATATAATTTGCTAATGGTTTTCACACTAATGATGCAGATTTAAAACAACAGCCAACAAATCCTTGTTCAGAGGAATGGTTACAGCTCTCACAAGCCGACAAGGCACAGAGACCAAATCTGAGGGAGGAATTCATGCAAAGGTTCCTACTTCTCATATAACTGTAGCAATGCTGGGGATAATGCACGTTTCCTTGGGATTTATCTCACATATGTGATGAGCAGGGAGAAAGAGATGGTGTCTTTCTTGCCTTTTCAAACTCTCTGATAAATTTCTCAAGGACTAAAGATTTTCTTCTGGCCTCCTGGCATGACAGTTACCACAGAGTTTAAATAGTAATTACTCCATGGGGTGCTCTCTGCATCAACAGAGAGCAGTGTTGGTCCCTTGGATTTTATTTTTTTAATCAGAGATTCAGCCATTTTACTAATATTTAAGAGGAAAGTTGAAAGCTACATGACTGTGCCCTCTAATTACACTATTTCTTACAACAGTGGGGGTCTTCATAGGTTTAAGTATTTTAACAAAGATTTTGGGAGTTTTAACAATTTTTGCTAGAAAAAGGAGGGCACTGAGAAGAGAGAATCAGCAGACAGCTTACTGGTTAATTATAGCCTAGAAAAGACCATTCCTGGTCCCTGAGATTATTCTGTTTTGATTACTGCACTTCAAGCCTGCATTGCTGGGCTCTACAGACCTCTCTGAAAACATTTTTTCAGTAGAGTTAGGAAGCCAATAATTGGTTTCACCAGGCCTCCAGCAATTCCTACTGTGTACCTGGCTTTTTTCTTTCCATGTGGTTGAAAGTACTGAGTACAGTTAGCTTTTGCTCACCGCAAACACTTTCTTCATGAAGAGTAGGATTTTGCCTGCCTCCTACACATCTGACCTGGTGTAACGCAAGTCCTCTTGGCTTTTGTCCTCTCTACCTTGTGTCACTGGAAATTCTTCCCCAAAAGTGTGTCCAGGCCCCTTTCATTTCCTCTGCTGGGCCTGTGATGAACTGTAAAGTCAAACAAGAAAGTAGCTTGCAGGGAAGGTCCATGATAATTTTGTGCATGTGAATGACACATAGCCCAAAGAAGTTTTTAGTGTGCATGGAAGAACATGAAAAAACACCCCTATGGCACACTTTTCTTTCCAGTAATGAGTTGCATGGGGGTAGACATTGTCTGATGTGGTCTAGATTTGCGTGGTTTTACTTTATTAGGTTTTATTTTTATTCTGAGTTTTTGATGACATACTGTTGTATACTTGGAAAAACATCCAAGAGATTCCATTGATAGATGGTGCACAGGCACAACATGTATGACTTCCATGCTTCATTCTTCACCCATCTCCTCATCAAGACCTCCCCACTGGGTTTTCAGGCAGGCTGTCTTGCTTACTGATAATTAACAGTTTTGAATTAAGTCTCCACTGCGAAGGAAAGTCAGATATATTGTTGCAAACCTTAAAGCATCTGCCAGCTTGAAGTTCCT
Source organism: Lepidothrix coronata (assembly GCF_001604755.1). Taxonomy (NCBI): domain Eukaryota; kingdom Metazoa; phylum Chordata; class Aves; order Passeriformes; family Pipridae; genus Lepidothrix; species Lepidothrix coronata. The sequence goes on along the minus strand of NW_016690268.1, from coordinate 2,519,738 downwards.
TACCTGGGGGGTTGGTAAGAGCCAAAGCAGTGCACTAGATGCATGAAGCAACCAAAACTCAAAATTCCCATTGGGCATAAAGACCCGTCGTGACCCTCCAACCCAAATCCAGAGTCACCCTATACCAGTGGGCAGGCAGCTTTTAAGAGAGAAATGCCTGCCTTAAGAGAGAGTGTATCAATATTCACCACATATTTTACAGCCTTGGCATGGGAGTGCATCTTCTCATACCACTGTATTATTTATAGGGTAGGCCAAACACCAGGATATTGAAGTAAGGCTACAAAACATTTTCAGTTTCAGAAGCAACTTATAAATAAGAAGTTAAGACTTATATTTTAAGAAGAAACATTAAAGTTCTTGTCCTTGAGCCTTACAGGAAAAAGCTGAAGAATATATACCCCACAATACTGCCAAAATCTATTAATCTGACTCTTCCCCAGCTCACCTCTGTTGTAAACCAACTTGATCCTGTGACTGTCCTGCCAGAAGAAGGGAACCAGGTTGCCTCCTGGCTCTGCAGCAGAAAGGGTAAAGCAAGAGGGAGGGTTTCACTCAAAAAGTCATTTAACTCCCTCTGCAACAACTCCTTCCTCCAGCCATCTCCTGCTCACCTCCATTTCCTGCCACTCTCTAGTAACTGATTGCAAGAAGAAAGATATCCACCTAACTTTCATCTGCTCTTTTCCTCCTCCTAATCTGTGATTTCTGGAGGACAGGTTTATAAAACCCGCTTTTGTTCGTGATGAAGGCTGGCTTCCTTCCAAAAAATAAGGAACTGGAGTTATTCACTACAAAATAGCTTTGCTATACTTGATCACCAACCCTGGGTCATCTGCTTGCTGCTAGAGAAAACACACCATAGACATAGACCAGGCTTTAGCAAGGCATCTTGGCTGATACCATTTTTTATGGCTTCTAGAGTGGGTACCTTTTTGCTTATGTCTCCCCACTGCAAACATCCAGAGAACTAAACAAGCCTGAATTCTTGCATGCTATTGAAATATAAATAATTGTAATTATACCTCCTGGCACCTATTGGGATGGGAAGTTTGATTTTTAAGCTTCTAAACCAAAACACAATTAGTGAGATTTTTGCAGCAGTAGAATACCTCCCCCTTCTTGACAATCTCTGCATGTAGCTCAAGCCCTGCTTCCTACTGTGTGTAAATAATAACGTGGCTATCAATGCATTTTTCCTGCAATTTCTAAGTGCAGTTGGAGCAAATGAAATCAGGAAAGGGAGTTTATAGCACTTCACATTTTTCCATACAGGGTTTCATACTGTGTTATATACAGTATTCATCACATTCTCCATACTTTATTTCCTGTGAGATATCTGAAATTCTTTGTCTTATCTGATCTATGATTTAAGATTCTGACCTTTTCAGCTTTCTGTAATTTCATTGCCAGCTCACTCAGTATGCCTTTGTTTATAGCCTTACAGCAGGGAGACCAAGAGAAGATGGGAGTTGCTTATGCACTGGAAAGACAGAAATTTCTGTTTGCCAACATTTGCGCCTGAAAGAGGGAAACAGAGATATAATTTCAAAAGTTTATACAGAATCTGAGAATACAGATGAAAAAGGGGATTAAACACCCTTCAAGAAGGACCTTCTGCTAAAAAAAAACAAACCAAAAAGCAGTACCTTTCTGTTAATGGCAAACTGTGTGAAAAGCAATTTCAACGCTAATAAAAAACGATTTTTCAGCTCCATGGCAGGAGTAGGAGAATGCAGCACACATCTCAGCACTTTCATCAGAATGGTTGGGAAGGCAAATGAAGCCTTTATATCTGCTACTGGGATGTTATATTGGCTTGCCTCAAGTTCTGCTCCCCTGCTGCCTAGGCAAGTTGCAGAATGAGCTCTAGGGATGTCAATCTGTGCTGGAGAATAGATGCTAAATTATTCAGGGTATTAAAGACAAGGCTGAGTGTGAATTGCCAAAGACCCTGATGACATGGAGTGATGGCAATAAAATGACAGATGAAATTCAGTGTAGATAAATTTAAAGTGAGGCACCTAGGAGGGAAAAACCCAGTCTTGACTTTCCACACACTATGCTGAGTTCTGAGTTGACTACTGCTAAAGGGAAACGAGCTCTTGCCATTAGAATAGATAATTTTGTGGACATGTCAGATTTATGCTCAGAACTAGTCAGAAAAATTCAAAACTGAATTCTAGGACATATTACGAAAAAAACAGTTAATGATATGGAAAACACTAGTCATGTTCACCATACAAGTCCATGGTGTCCTTGTGTATTGAGTACTGTGGGCAGCCCTGATCATCCTATCTCTAAAGAAATATGTAACACAATGAGAAATGCTGCAGGCAAGCTCAGCCAGGATAATCAAAAATATGGATGCTTACTGAACAATCTGACACTCTTGTGCCTAGTACAGACACAGGGGAGAGAGGTCCAAATTATAGAGAATCACAAAATCAGGAGTTGCATGAAGATGAGCAGGCACTTGTTGTTCAGTAGCTCTTCAAATTTAACAACTAGGTGTGCTTCAATGAACCTACAAGGCGTCCAACTTGAAACAATCAAAAAGAGGTAATTTCCTGTTATGTTCATGAAACTTTCATCATAGTAAAGCTAAAGGTGATAGAAGTTAATATTTAAATTCAACCAGCAATTGTGTAAAATTCAAAGAAAAAATAGTCTATGAAATGCCCTGTTAAATTCCAAGGTGCTAAATTTGCTAGGAGACAACTGGTCATATATATATATACATATCTATATATATACATATACACACACACATATGTATGTATGTATATATATATATCTGTGTGTGTGTGTGTGCGTGTATGTATGCTTTCCTGCATATATTCAAGTATATACATATATTTACAAAAAGTCACTTGGGCCACTTTCAGAGAGGATGCGGGTCCCTTTGGCCTTAGTTGAACTTTTCCAAAAACTGGTTTTAATGTAAATCTTTGTTTTGTTCAGAGGATGATGTTGGCAGAGGGAGATGAGCCAGGGAGATTTCTCAGTTACAGAGGTCACTGTAAGCTTTGGTTCATCCAGTGGGCATGGTATCAAAGCAGAGAAATTAGAGCCTACAGATATAATTAATCTGCTTTAGATTTCTTTAGTTTACCTTTTTTTGTGGTATACACAAATAAAAAGGCAGATTAGTATGTCTAGGTTTACGTAGGTGTTTCAGGAAATGTATCAGCCTCTACTAGTGCCTACATTTCCCAAGCCTAGAACAATTATGACTCAATAAGAGTGTGTATTCTGCCCTGGAGTACTAGAAATACATATTTCCTACATATTAATTCCTTCAGAGACTTATTCTATTTTTTGATTTATATAAATAGGTTTAGATGTAGCATAAACAATGCTGACTGATAAATCCTGCTTGGTGTTTATAAATAAAGATGCATGTTTAAAACAAAATCTGGCAAAGAAAAGCCCGTCTCAGACCCAAGAGAAGTTTAAATTCAGCTCATGTTCTGCTGATCTAACTACCCAGTGGATCCAAATAGAAGATGAAATATCATATGATTGTTTATCAAAACCTTGCATAAACTGCAATTCATTTATTTGCCATTTAATTCTCATAAACACAAAGTTGAGTAAACTTACAGTTGTGCAATTTAGATGGTCAATGTTGAGTCCACAACCCAAAGCCTTGGTCACCACACAACTCACTGCAACTGCGATGGCCGTAGCTCCCATTTAACCCATCTGCTAGTGTCTGCTTTGTATGGTGAGCAGGATGCTTGGAGGGGACAATGGTATCCCTATGTTCCCCATAGTATTGAGCTGGGATCCAGAAGCTGAGAGGAACTTCCAGGTCACGGACAGCCACAAAAGTGCTTGTGTGAGCATATCAGAAGTCAAAGAAGTCCTTACATAAAAATAACCCCCAAAACAAAGCCAGATACATGGCTGGGCTCTCTCTGACTAGGAATCCAAAATATGTGGGCCTAACATCTAGGAATCAATCCAAACAGTACACAAGTGGCCAGTAGTGCCATTTTGAGAGTCATCATGTGTTTGCACACATGGGCATGCAGACACAAGCATACATATTAACCCCACTGCTCCCTGGAACCATACCTGGAGCTGTGCAGCATTAAAGTCTGCCAAAACATACGTGCCATCTTGGCAGTGTTTATTTTGCTGAAGTTCAACAAGATCAAGTGCAAAGTTCTACTGGATTGGAGCAATCTCAAGCACAGATACAGGCTTGGCAGAGAATGGATGACAGCAGCCCTCAGGAGAAGGACTTGGGGGTGCTGGTGGATGAGAAGCTCAACATGAGCCAGAAATGTGTGAAGAAAGCCAACCATATCCTGGGCTGCATCAAAAGTACTGTGGCCAACAGGCCAGGGGAGGTGATTCTGCCTCTTTACTCTGCTTTGGTGAGACCCCACTTGGAGTACTGCACCCAACTCTGGGGTCCCCAGCACAAGAAGGATGTGGACCTGCTGGGACAGGTACAGATGAGGGCATAGCTAAGCAGACTCTTCAGAGGATCTTCACACTCATGCTTGCCTTCTGCAGTGGGTGTCTGTTTGGGTCTCTGATGCTCACATGCCTTCCCATTTATTTCCTAATTTTTGCTACCTCACACATTACAGTGACTTTGATTATCACCTTTGTATGGAGGGTCCCCAGATCTGCTCTTGGTCCTTAATTCTCCCCCTCTGGTCTTTGTTGCATCTTCAGATGTCTCTAGACCTATCCACTTGGAAGGCTTACTTCCATTTCAAGCACAGTCTTTTCAGAAGTGAAATGATGCCCCCTCATTCTTTGGAACAGCTTGAAAGAATGTTTGGGGATTGTTTCCCCCTGTTCATGAACAGAGGGGGAAAGACACATTTCTGGGATGAGATTCTTCTTACACCATTGTAAACATCTAAAGCAGGCCACATGCTTGTGCCCTGAAAGTTTCTTTTCCTCCATCACCCATAAGGAGGTTCTCAGGTGTTGCCTGAGGACATTGGCCGCCAGCTGACCTCTGCTTACGTGAAAGGAGCCTTATTCAATATATGTCACAGCGAAACGGTGAACTGCTTACCCAGCGGACAAAATCCTGTAGCAGCTTCCTTGTCTGAGTAGGGCAGGCCTTATTTATTCTCACCATTACATGTTTTCATCACTCGGGGCTTTTACAGGATAGTAAGATTTATATGTCATTGACTTACCCCCATAATATCTAATCTCACTTGCTCCTACTCAGAATTTTAGGGCCATGCTCACAAATTTCTTAGAAAATGCTGTAAGGTGTCACACCTTGGATAACTTCTGAAATAGAAGGTGAAATAGAAATAAATGTGAATGAAATCTTAAAAATCAAAGCCTTTCTCCAGTTGTATGTTATAGAGTACAGCAATTCTGAGTCTCGCTCTTGCTTTTAACTGTGGCATAAACTGCACATAACAGTAAATATTCTGATGTATTCCTAGAAAAGTAACCATGTATGTGGAAAAAAATTATCTGTCTTCTGGTGGCAAAATCAATTTCTCCTTTTGCTATATAGTAATATTTATCAGCAATATAGACATTTATTTCTTGCTGCTTCTGCTTTGTAACTGCTTTCAATAGAGTGCAGGACCCAAAAATGCAGCAACATTCATTTTGCTTCTCCATAATTCACACTGCCCTACAGCACATTTAATTTTATGCTCAGAACTGGTGAAGATGATGGACTCCCAGCTTGCAGATTGTCTCAGGTGATGCCCCCAAACGCTATAAACACTGTGAGAGCTCTGTGGGTTCCTAACTGTAAGTCTTGAGGAGAGAGACTGTTGTTTGGGGATCTGCAAGTATCTGAGACATCTGCACAGGGTTTACATATATGGCAAAGCATCTATTCTGAGATCTGTATCCTCTGGAGCAGTAGCTGAAGGTCAGATGGGCAACTTTAGGGCACCATAAACAGCACTGGAGGATTCTGTTTAGCAGCCTGAATTGCTCCCCAGTACCATGAGCTCCCCATACCATCTCACCTTCCCTGCCAAGATACAGCCTTCAGGTTGACTCAGCCATCAGCTTCTGGCATTTTGTTTCAAATGGTAGTATGAGTTTATGGAGGCTAATATCTGCCTCCCAGGAACTAAGCTAGTTTCACATCAGGAACCACGCAAGTAATGAGATACTACCACCAAAATTTAGAGAAATGTGGAGATTACAAAGTCATCCAAATCTTTTGTTTCCCCAGAATGATACACCCTAACATAGATACGGGTGGCATCAAAATAGATACTTGCAGTGGGGATTTCATTAATGGCACTGAAAGGGGTTATAAAACATTATCTACCACAGTCCTGCTGCAAGGCATATGTATAATTGTACATAATTTTTCCTAATTATTAATTCCTCCCATTCTGGGAGGAACTTTTTCCTAATATCCAATCTAAACCTCCCCCAGTGCAACTTGAGGCCATTTCCTTTCATTCTGTCACATGTTGCCTGGGAGAAGAGACCAACTCCCACCTGGCTAAAACTTCCTGTCAGGTAGTTGTAGAGTGACAGTCTCCCCTCAGTCTCCTTGTCTGCAGACTAAACAACCCCAGCTCCCTCAGCCACTCCCCATAAGACGTGTGTTCCAGACCCTTTGCCAGCTTTGTTGCCCTTCTCTGGACATGCTCCAGCACCTCAATGACCTTCTTGTACTGAGGGGCCCAGACTGAACACAAGATTCAAGGTGTGGCCTTACCAGTGCTGAGTACAGGGGGACAATCACTGCCCTGGTCCTGCTGGTCACATTATTTCTGCTACAAGCCAGGATGCCATTGGCCTTCTTGGCCACCTGGGCACACTGCTGGCTCATGTTCAGCACTTATTGACCAGCAATTGCAGGTCATTCTCCACTGAGCAGTTTTCCTGTCATTTTGCCCCCAGCCTGTAGTGCTGCAGGGGGTTGTTGTGACCCAAGGGCAGGACCCGGCATTTGGCCTTGTTGAACCTCATACCACTGGCCTTGGCCCATCAGTCCAGCCTGTCCAGATCCCTCTGTAGAGCTTTCCTACCCTCCAGCAAACCAACACTCCTGCTCAACTTCATGTCATCTTCAAACTGACTGAGGGTGCATTGTCCAGATCATTGATAATGGTATTAAACAGGATTGGCCCCAATACTGAGCCCTGAGGAACACCAATAGTGACCAGCCACCAGCTGGATGTAACTCCATTCACCATCACTCTCTGGGCTCAGCCATCCAGACAGATTTTTACTCAGTGCATAGTGCACCTGTCTAAGCCAGGAACAGCCAGTTTCTCTGTGATAATGCTATGAGAAATGAGGCTTTACTAAAATCTAGTTGGGGGCCTCTGGTGGTCTAGTGGTTAGGGTGCAGGACTCTCACCGCTGTGACCCGGGTTCGATTCCCAGCCCCCCGGGCAGATGGAGCTCGTTAGCCCTGTGTGGCAATCCATCTAAGAGAAGGTCACTCTAAACAAACCTACGTCCTGGGAACCTCACTGCCACTGTCCAAGCTTGCTCAGTCCCGGTAGATGAACCTCAGGATTAAAGGGTGGGCTCAGTTCAGCGCACACTGGGTCTCACCTAAAAAATCCACTGCGCAGGCTTGAAGGGTTAATGACCTTTCCCAAATCTTTGCTCGCGAAGACTGGCCATTATAAAATCTAGTTAGACTACATCCATAGCCTTTCCCTCCTCCACTAAGTGGGTCACCTTGTCATAGAAGGAAATCAGGTTGGTCAAGCAGACCCTGCCTTTCACATACCCATGCTGGCTGGGCCTCATCCCTTGGTTGTCCTGTACATGCTGCATGATGTCACTGGAGGTGACACGCTCCATGACCTTCCCTGGCACCAAGGTCAGGCTCATGGGCCTATAGTTCCCCAGATCCTCCTTCCAGCCCTTCTTATTGATGGTTATCACAATTGCTAACCTCCAGTTGACTGGGACCTCCATGGTTAGACAGGCCTGCAGACAAATGATGGAAAGTGGCTCACTGAGTCCTTCTGCCAGCTCCCTCAGTACACTCGGGTGGATCCCATCCAGGCATCTGAATGGTGTAGCAGTTGCTAATCATTTCCCCTTGGATTATGGGGGCTTCACCCTGTTCCTCATCCCCGTCTCCCAGCTCAGGGGGCTGGGTACCTCAGCAACAACTGGTTTTATTATTAAACTCCAAGGTAAAGAAGACATTAAGAACCTCAGCCTTTTCCTTATTCTTTGTCACTATTTCCCCACACATCTAATAAAGGAAAGAGATTCTCCTTAGCCCTCCTTTAGTTGATGATGTATTTATAAAAGCATTTTTATTGTATTTTGTTGGCAGTAGCCAGATTAAGTTCTAGCTGAGTTTTCACCCTTCTCATTTTCTCCCCAGATAACCTCACAGCATCCTTGTAGCCCTCTTGAGTTGCCAGAGGTCATAAACTCTTTACTTTACCCTGAGTTCCAGCTGAAGTTCTCTGTTCAGCCAGACCGGTGTTCTACCCTCATGGCTCATCTTTCAGTGTATGGGAACAGCCTGCTTCTGTGCCTTTCAGATTTCCTTCTTGAAGCAAGTCCAGCCCTCCTGGAGTCCTTTGCCCTGCAGGACTTTTTCCCAAGGCACTCTGTCAACCAGGTTCCTAAACAGGCCAAAGTCTGCCCTTTGGAAGTCCAAGGTAACAGTTCTGTTGACCCCACAACTTACTTCTCCAAGAATCGAAAACTCTATCATTTCATGATCACTGTGCCTAAGACAACCTCTGACCATCACATCACCCACCAGTCCTTCTCTGTTCAGAAGAAACAGGTGCAGTGAGGCCCTGGTTGTGTCGCTCACCAGCTATGTCAGGAAGTTAATTTCCACACACCCCAAGCACCTCCTGGACTGCTTCCTCTCCATTGCATTGTATTTCCGCCAGACATCTGGTAGAAAGTTCCCCATAAGAGCAGAGACTAGTAATTGTGAGACTTCCCCCAGCTGCTTATAGAATATTTCATCTGCCTCTTCAGCCTGGTTGGCTGGTCTGTAACAGACTCCTACCAAGATATTGGTCTTACTGGGCTTTCCCATGAGTCTTACCCATAAATACTCGACCCTTTCATCGCCATTGTCAAACTCTAGAGAATCAAAACACTCCCTAACATACAGGGCTAGCCCCCAGCCTTCATGTAGGTAGACTTCAAGAGCAAACCAGCAGTACAGATGAATTCAGTGTTAAAGTGAATGGAACTAGAAAAATCTTAAAAATGTGATACTGCTATGAAAATAAATTCTAGAGATGTTCTGACTACTAAAAGCTCAAAGAGTCCTCACATATAATGGTGCTTTTTAAACAGTAGCTGTTTGCATCTAAGCTGCTGTGAAGAACAATTAAGAAAACTAAGTTAACCAGAACTTTTGAGAGCTTCCTTTCTTCTGCTACTCTCATCAAATGCAGTCTTTGTTGTGTCCCAAGAGTAATTTCTCATCCAGACTATGTATTTTCTTTTACCATTAATATAGCTTTCCACAGCACTTAGCAGAGGTCAGTTGACTTGGATCAAAAAGAGGTTGGTCATAGTCATTACATCCTAATTTGCCACAGCATGGCCTTCTCTTTTAACCAGACTCATCTCCAGGGAAGTGGCATGTCTGCAAGGCTTGTTGTTGGGAAAACTGAGAAACGTGTAAAAGTTTTGGTTTGATAAAATAGTCACAGAACAGGGGTCCAGACTACTGTTGGAAGCAGCAGACCTAACAGAGAGCTTCCATCACTCCATAAAAGAGAGGTCAGTGTTTCCTCCTTACTCAGGTCTGTCCATGCTCCACCATGCTTCATTCCTGTCCTAGTTGACTGTATTCAAGCACTTATATAAAACAGTATGACTGCATAGCAATCAGTTCCTCCCAAGGTCCAGGTACCCTCAGAGGATACAAGGACACACACCCGAGGCTAACAATGCAGCAATAGACTGCAACTTCTCATCCTTCCCCACAGGAGCTGAGGAGATTATCCTGACAGTTTGGACTGGTCCTCAGTGCTGCTGGCGCAAAAATGAAGTCCAGTGATTTCACTACCACGATTTGCATGCTCCGGTCTTAGTTCAATTCAAGTACAGAAATTCTGACACTGGGGTCACTTAAATTAGCGCTGGGACTATTCAAGTCTCGACTCTCCTGTTTTAATTCAATCTGAGATAAAGCCCAGCAAAGTCAATTGGAAGCAAAAGATTTGGTATTGGGCCCCAAGATAATTAAATACTAAGTTATAGCAACATGATTTCCATTCATGTACATTTTGTTAAAAAAACCACAGTGGATTTTTACTAATATAGAAGCATTTTTAGTAATTTTTATGGCTATGTAGATAAGATGAAATCTTTAAGTGTTTCAAAAACACAAACAATGTTTATTTGTTGCTCATAAGTAATTAATGGACCCAACAATATTCAACAAAACGTCTTCATTTTTAATAGATCTCTTAATGAGCATCATTTTACAGAAAACCACCAACAAATAAATAAATTAAAACAACTGCTTTTAGCATCACAATGGTTAAACACATTAAATAATTCATTAAATTGTGCTTTACATCAATGAAAATCCCTAGGTCTACAAACTATCTTGTAAATAGGAATGAAGGTAGATATGTTTACTCACAATACAATCTCTTAGCAGCAGAGTTCACAAACATGATTGCACATAAACAGAAGGAAAATTCCTAGAGAATAAAGTAATTTACAGCCTATTAATTGACCCTTTCATCTTAAATATGGCAACTGAAGGGAACTCTTTATTTTTCCCTTCACTTCCAACATTTATTTGAAATCACAGAGATAGTGATATGGCCAAGAAGAAGGCCAAGGACATTGTAAGCTATGAAACCCATATTCCTCCACAAAATATAGACAAAGAAACTATTACAAGAATCAAACTGAAGAACAGTGCAAATTGGGTACCTTTTCCGAGTGTGCTTTTGCCACATGTAAGGAGGATACAGCAATCTGCTTTAGCAGAATGATTTTATTGTGATTGTTCATCTTGTACATAGTAGTCTCCAGCAGCCTGGAAACAAGATAGTCTTTATCCAAGACCAAAACCTAAAAATTCCATATGTAGCAGGGGAACAGCAACAGAGGGAAAAAAAAGTGAGGTAAGTTTTAAAGCATCAGTGCTTATAACTGAAACAAGAGTGTAGGTGGGAAACAAGAAGAACCCTCTAGGGCAGAAGGAAGCATGTGCTAATGAGAAGACCAACTTAAGAAACCTCCTGTTTTAGTAGCGGATGTCGAATCTGAACGATCTCCACATGCAAAGGTGATGTGACCTGCCATTTGGTTGAATAGATATGCTACAGTTATGAAGTCTGGCTTTGGATCTGACTTCCATCATTTTTTTGTTCTGTACTTCTGCTTCTAGTGAAGATCAAATAACTGCTGCATATTGGGTAGAATGCCTATCACAGTCTCACTACTAACAGAACTGCAGTGAAGAATATCCAGTATCACAAATGGTGTTTTTTCTTTCTCCATAGTTGTATTGGGTCTGGCTGAGATGGAGTTCATTTTCCCACAGCAGCCCTCACAGTGTTATGTTTTCTATTGGTAGCTGGAAGGGTGTTGATAACACACCTTATTTTGGCTACTGCCGAGCAGTGCTGGCACAGCATCAGTGCTGTCTCTCACGAGGGGTGGGCAATATCCTAGAAGGGGACACAACCAGGTCATTTGACCCAAATTAATCAAAGGGATATTTCATACCATAGGACGTGAGCTCAGATATAAAAGCTAAGAACAGCAAGAGGAAAGTGTGCGTGTGGGCATTCATTATTTACAGTGATTGCCTGCTGAAGCAACCGCTGCACGTGCTGAAGCCCCGATTACTGGGAAGTGGCTGAACATCAGTTGCTGAGGGAGAGTAGAGAATAATTTTTTCTTTTTCTCTTTGCTTGTGCATGCACAAACTTTCACTTTTGCTTTAGTAAACTGCCTTATCTCAACCTATGAGTTGTTTTCCATCTTATTCTCTTTCTCCTGTCCAGCTGGGAAGGGAGAGTGATAGAGCAGCTTGGTGGTCACCTGGGGTCCAGCCAAGGTCAAACCACCACAATTGTGAAAAAGCTTTTTATTGTTATCATTGATGAGTGGGAAAGAGGACAAATTATCATTCCTCAATAAGGTATGGCCCATAAGGCCATAAACTGAGTTCTTAGACTAGACATCTAATTATCAGAAAAAAATTCTAATGACACAGCATGTTTCTCCATCCACTCCAAGCTTACAGTGAATTATAACTGGAAAAGGCAGGCAATGCTGGGAATGTGATGGGAAGGATTAGCAAGTACATCTCCACTACAAAAGAATGAGATTTGTTTCAGCACCACAGTAGCACAAGCCAAATTGCCTTGTTTAAGCAACAAAATAATGCCAGAAAGATGGACAGAAATCCTATAGCACTGTTGCTCATGAAGGTTTAGAAAGAAACATGGTGCACTCCAATCTTATATGAGTCAGTGTAATTACAGTGAAGTCCATGCTGTCAGAGCAATGAAAACCTGGAATAACAGATATATGAAGCAGGGCCTTTATTTTGCTTTTGCATTACATTATTTCAAGCACAGCATCCACGAGGAAAAAACCTGCAAGCCTGTGTTTTAGCAGTCAGCCTGAAAGTATTTCCAAACTGCTTTATTTGTCATGTGCCAGGAAATTCAGCTAAGGAAAACAGGATTGTTGGTGCAGTGAGTTTGCTTGATCTACTGCTGGAGCTGGGGAAGGAAGTGCCAAGTCCTTCAGTCCCAGGGGCTCTGAGCAAGATCTTAGCTGCTAACTCTCTGCCTCTCTCAAAAAAACCCTAAACTAACAAAACCGATATACCTATTGCTGCACCACCAGGGCTATCTGCTACACAGGCTCCAGAGGAAAAAAAAAATCCAACAAACCAACTTCAATTTTAACTAAATCCCAAGTGTTAAGGTAGATGCCACAGCACATTAACAGCTCTTCAGGACCTAATCTTGTCTCCTGGGAAATAACTGATGAAGAGGTTAGGCATTGCATGATGATATTGCCAAACTATTAAAGCTAATGTAAAGGGCCTAAAGACTGCTTAGATTTTGCTCATTAGGATTTGCTTTGTATCAGACAGAAGGAATAGTCTGGAGAACAGTTGGTGTGTTTAGACAGCCAAAACTAATACTTACAGTCACTGGTGAGGCTCCAGAGAAGCATTTCTGAGCACTGTTTCTTCTCCCCTGAAAAGATAGCACTGCATTTTCTAAATTAAAAGTGAGGACTCAATTGCTGTGAGCAGCATAGAGAGACTGTCTGCTGGGGAAAGTCAGCCACACAAGGAAGGGGACACTTTTTTTTTGCACTTAGGAGGAAGAGAAAGGGATGCCTTACCAAAAAAAAAAAAAAAAAGAGTTGGAACTGATTTTACTTCCTCACTTACCTTCCTCCTTAATGTGAATTTGGCCTTGCATCTCTCTTCCCACATGGATGGCTTCTCTCCTGCCCTTTACGGTCTCCCCAGAACCCCTAGCTCCCTGTGCACATGGAAACAAGAAGTGCACCTGCAAGTCCTGGAGAGAGAGTACCAGGTGCAAAAAGCATCCTTCCCCTCTCTTGCTATGTGGTCTGCAGAAAGATGCAGCAACAAGCATGGGAATGGGGAGATGCAAGAGTTCCATCCATCTCTGTCACCACCCAGAAAGCTCCTTTCCTCTGCAGGGCCAGGGCCAGCCCAGCCTAAAGCCCTGGTGCCAGCAGGTAAGATGTCAGATCACTGTGAATTACCTGCACTGAGTTAAAGATGGAATAAAACTGGTCAGGCTTAGCTCTTCATGGCCTCACTGTCCTGCAGCCAGGACACCCAGAGTGAGCTTCAGTCCTTGACTGTAAAGATTTCAATTTAAATCTCTGAAGGTAGGTGACCACATATGAGTGAGGTGTCTGAGTGCCTCTTCCAAGCGATGGGGATCCCAGCAGTACCATTTGGGAGTCTAGAGAGCTCCTCTCTCTTCTCTAAGGCAGACATCCCATGCTCAGATAGAAGAATAACAATCTGCAGCCCTGCATTTTCCCTTCTGAATGCACATGATCCACCAGTGGAGCAGGTATTAGGGACCAAAATTAGGGACCCACTACTACTCACCCCAAAAGTAGCACATTGTCAATCAGATGTAAAGCAGTGTATTGCTAATGAACTACATTGATAATGAGGTATCATCCCAGTATCCCTCTTCACTTCTTCATGCTATTATGATACTTCATGTTTAATGTATTATTGTATGCATTAACTCTCAATGGGATCATTAGATTGTATTTTTGATATCCTGCATAGATAAGTAGCAAGAGCATTGTCGGAAGAAAAGAAGCTACAGCATGCACAAAAAACCCCCTAACTTAGAAATGAAGGAATCAATTTTCAAATTCAGCCTCTTTTTTATGTAATGCATTATTTTTTTAACCAACTGGATAGAAACCTCAGATTCTGAAAACAAATGAGAAGTGTGCGTCCACATCAGGTACTCCAGTACTTCTAATTAGTAAATCTGTAAGGTAAAAGCCATTCATGCATGCAATAATATACTTTCAGCATCTCGATTTAGCAGCCACGTTGAGGCACTTAGAGAAATTTCCTCCTAATGCTTTACAGTTATGCTAGAAGAAGAAGGAAAAAGACTCTCAGAAGATCTATGTTACACAGGACCCTCTTTTTGAAATTTCACTGTTACAAATGAAAAAACATAAAATCTTGGAATAAACAGATGCAGTTTAGCCATAAGAATGTAACACGTGGAGGAAGAACCCATTGAATATTTTTCTAGACAAGGAAGAAAAACAGATACAGATCTCTCATCAAGAAAACAATAAATTTACAAAGAATTTTCATACAGAGTAATAAATATCAAGACTTTCCACATATTCATTATGTATCCTATAAAAATGAAAGCTGCTTTTTTTAAAGCCACTACTGTAGTTAGAGAGAAAACCAATTTAAATTGTATTCACTTGGTATCAATGTATTTTAACAGACAATATCATAAACCTGCCTAACTTCACAGACAATATATCTCCAGGCTTTTACAGCAAATCTGGAAAATGTCACACTGATATTTAAGCTTTTCCTGCTCTCTCTTTCCTCTTCTCTGTAGTTTGCTTGATCCCTTTTGTGAATGTGAAGGCAGATTTCATTGCCTCCAGCCAGATTATCTCCATAATGTGTGCCCAGCTGCCACATGGACCTCATTTCTCAAGGCTTTGCCTTTGCCACATACACTCAGAAAGATGGCTGCTACCCGGCTGGGTTCGGTACTCTCAGAATCTGCAGAGAAATAAGCTAACCCCTTCACCACTTCACCTATAAACCATCTCTGCTTGCTGGCTAACAGAACAGAACAAGCAATGTCCCAATCCCACACTTTCTAGGCCTTTTTTATCACCTCACCAAATTCTTCCCTTAATTGAAACACAGCATGTAGAAGTTTGGAGGGCAAAGTGGGTACCTTCCTCCATTTCATTGACTAGAAAGTTATGCACTACAGTTCCCAGGAACAGTACCAAATAAACCAGCTCTCATGTCACAAAGGAGCCAAGCCAGGTATTTTTTCCCAATTTTTCATTCATGTCTGCACAAGTTTTAGTAGCTCAGATTGTATAGGGTACATCTGTTAATGCAAAGGATATAGCTCTCTCTTCAACCCGTCCTCGTAGCTTAGGGCTTTGAAGGAAGTCTTTTTGGACAGAGAATCTTATTCTACTGCCATTTAGGAACACTACTCAGTACCTATTGAGAAAACAATACATTTTCACTGGCAGAAACAAAAAAAAAAAACTGAGACAAGGAGGGGTAGTTGTCAGACGAGGTCTCATTTACCAAAGCAGTAGGTCTTCCTTGGCTAATTCCCAGGTAGCCAAGTTGCACAAACTCTCTGATCCTCTCATTGGTTAGTCAAGGTGGAGGAGCATCACCACCTTGCAACCTGACTGTTATAATCTTCAGTAATGGCTACTTCTGCTGCCTCTTCCCTTGGCCACTGGTGAACTCTCTGCTCCCGCAGCAGTCGCCGCTCCTCTCGCCTCTTCAGCCGGTTTTTCTGATGCTCCTCTTGCTTGGAGTACTGGAAGCGCTGCAGGAACAGGTCCTTCGCATATTCATACAGCTGCATGTCCAAGAAATTCAGCTCCTCTATCCGTTGCCGCACATCCTCGCCAATGTCCACATTGGAGGCCCGCGTAACATTGAACTGGGTGAATGGGGAAATGAATTTCAGGTTGAATGTTCTCTCAAAGAGATACTGTGTTTTCCTCTGAAATTCTGTCAGCCCAAAGAAGGCCATATTTTTCAGATTGTTCTTGGCGCTTTGGAGAAGAATCATATTTCTTTCACTCTCATTCATAAAAGTCAGGTTGTAGCATCCCACCAGGCTGAGGTCTGCCAGCATGCGCACCTGGCGATTGTTGGCCAAGTTGTAGCTACAATCCATGAATTCCTGTAAACTGACTCCAGACCAGTCATCTCCTTCATAACAGGTAGGCAGTTCGTCTGGTGTTGGGCTTCTTCCATCGCACATATGAAGGGAAGTTTTCCATGTCGCACCCCTCTGGACATGCTTCCATTCACTCAAGTACCTTGACACTGGATCTCTCAGCATTGTGATGTAATAGAAATTTCTGAAATATATAATTAAACACAGTTTTAAGATTTCAGTAGATTTCACTATTCATTCTACAACAAAAACATTACCTGACAGTGGCATCACACCCTTCACTTTTTCCAGTGTAATGTAGGCACTTTAAAGTGGCTACTTCTGAGACAGAAAAAGCTTCATAAATACCATGAATAAAGTACAAGGCAAACTGGGAGAAAAATAAAAATATGAAAGGAAATAAGCAGTTATCAGAGAAACAGAATTACTTTGACCTATCAGCTGTTCAGTCACAGTTACTTTGTGAAACCAATTAACTGAAATGTAGTCCCTTCTACTTTGAAGTGTTAACCCTCAGTAACAGTGGGAAAAGAGGTTGATATAATCTTGCCCCTTCTCTCCTGGACGGAGTCACATGTGTCACAAAATGCACAAGATAATAATCCATACAGCACTTCGTCACTATATAAGAAAAGCATGAGTAATTTCATGTGGATGGTGCAAGTGCGAAAAATAATACCACGTGGAAGACTGGCCACCTACTTAAAAAAAACTCCATTATTAAGTGGATTGGAGTGAAGATAATAAGAGACCCAAAATCCATTCATATGACTCAATTTTAGACAAGTGTTTGATTGAAATTAGTTATAATTGTGTAATACAAAAGCATTTGTTGTTGTAAAGACTATCATTATTCAACCTCACTGTCAAGACTACAAAAGAGACACCATGATATATTGATTTGAAATAGAGCAAATAACTACAGAACTCACATTGTTAGTTCATCTTTTAGCTATGAAATTCAGTTTGTACATCTATTTATGGCAAACTGAAAGGGACTGCAATCGAATGTGCATCAAGGAGGCTTTCAGAGATTGAGTTTTTTTTACTGAGAAATGTTTTACTGAATAATAACTTCCCTGAACTATAAGGTGATATCATAAACACAAACCAAAAACAAAATACTCATGATTTCTGTCAGTTAAAATAACCAGAAGAAGATTCATGACTAAAATTAACACACAGTCTGGTTCAAAAATAGGCTTATGAGTTTGCATGACTCATTTGACTGCAAACAATACATTAATAAATCATGAGTCCTAAGATTACTTAAGAAAAGTCCAATTTCAGTACTCTTTTTTGAGCCTAGGGAAGGACAAAGTAAGTAAGCAGAAAGCAAGCTTGCTAAAGACAAGTTACCCTGTGAACAAACCAACATTTTGAGAGAGCCATATAATAAAGACCTAGCTCCAATTAGATGAAAAATCTCAAAATTTGTAACAATCTCCAAGATGATTACTTTGCTTTTCCAGATAACACACACTTTCTGCCACTGAAGATTCACTATCTCCATAAACCCTAGGTTTGTCATAAAATATATATTTCCCTCCATATTCTTAAAAATGCAGATATATTTCCCAATGTAGACAAGCCAAAAGGCAACAGGTCTGAATGCTTTGTCCTTATTCATTCTGAGTTCTCCACCTACAGAATTTTCTGAAATAAGGTTGTGAGGCCAAACTATGGACTATGTTCTGCTGCAGGGTCATTTCCTGAGCTGCTATCTAATGGAAACAGCTGTTTCAAGAATTATTTCACAGCAAAAGCTTTACAGGTGGAAGGATTTAAACTAGGGAATGCCACGGACGTATTTTCATTATCACTTGCATTGGAAACCAAGATCTGTGTTAGCATCGAATGACACTCTGAAGGATGATACTTCCAAAAATCATTTGGAGCTTGGGCTTTCTGACTGCTACTCACACATGACTAAACCGCACTTCAGCTGTTTTGATCCCCTTCAGTTACTTACACAGCCCACATCAACACTGAACCCAAGGATCCCACAACAATTCATAGACAGATATTTCTAAATTCTACTCCTGCAGAGCAGGAAGCACCAGGAATCCTCCCGTGTGCTCTGCAGGATAGTTCCACTATGAAAAGCACTGTCTTTGGGCACTTCAGGCACAGCTTTCTCTTCTCAGATTGGATGATCATCTCATCTTGGCTTTACACTGTATGTATGAGAGCACATTAAGAATTACTTTCCAACTAATAGGACAAAAAGGGGGCACATTTCACTAGTGTTGTGCAGATAAAATAGCCCATATCCCAAACACCCATCAACTCTGAGTGTAAGACACTGTTGCTGCAACATCCAGCAGGCACGGATAGGGTTGTGACCAAAAATGATTGAAGCTCCAAGGGAGCAGAAATGTAAAACAGTGGACAAAGACTCAGAGACAGTTGCCAGCATCTACATCAACAGAGATGTGGCATTGGCTCAGTCCTTGTATTGCCGCCCCTCCTCTCTTCAGATAGTTTTGGATGTTAATATGTGGTAACAGATGGGTTTAGAAGTTGCTCTTGACAGTTATTTATACCCCTAATAATAGTTCTGTCTTTCCTCACCCGTCTCTAGCAGTCGCAGTCAGGCATGACTCAGAGCAACAACAATTAACAAAAATACCTCCTTTGCATCAATCATTTCCATTTCATCCCTGGACATGTAAATATGTTTGATGTACAATAAACAGGTCTATGAAGCAAATGCATGGAAATGAGAACAGTGCATCTTTGTATAACATCTGCAGCTTCCCTTCTGCAGACCGGGAGAGAAACTTTCGTCAGGCTGCTGCTGCTGCTCCTCCTTGTGACTACCTGACTTCTGCATCTGTTTTCACTGTCCTGATTAATCTGTTTCTGGTTTCTGCAGCTTTCAGAGAGTTGCCTTCTTGTGCTATCCACTGAATGGCTTCTTTACCTGGCAGACAATCTTTAACAGCAGCTTGACACACATTTAGTTTCTGAGGCACTAATAGCTTATGCTGCATTCACAATCCACAGCCTTCTGATTAATTTTCTATTTGTGACTCTCTGTCACCCTTTTAACCAATCTGGAGTTGGAAGACCTTAGGATTTCTTCCATTTAATCCTGAGCACTGGCCAGACGACACTATTTTACATGCTACAGAGAAGATTGGGGGGATGCTGCACCGCAGTTATGCACAAAGTTTTCTTTCATGGAAAAGGATATCATGTCTCTAGAATAATGATATAAGTAAAAATACATAGGTCGTGCACATTTGTTTCAGCTGGAAAATTATAAAAATTATCATAGGAAATTGTTTTCAAATGTTGACATTTATAGCTTAAATACAGAAGCATTTCAGAGCTCTCAGTGCCTTATACACAAGTGTTCAGTCACGCTAGGAATGGCTGAGGAGTCAGCTCACAATAAAGAAGAGTTCATAAAAATATGAAACTGAGTATGGTCTTCAGTCTGTCCTTTCTTCACTGTTCGGTAACATAGCATAAAGTTAGCTAAACAGTGAATATGCTTGAGCCACTATGAATCTGGATGTGCACTTGTTCTCTTCGGTGCAAATGACACCCTTGCGTCACCCATGCTCATGCTTACATGGCTATGTTAAATTTCATGGCTACCCACTGTGGGAAATTCTGAGTTAAATATTAAGTAATCACTTCTGTTACCCTGTCTGACAAAGCAAACTCATCACAGACTTACTGGCTTCATTTCAATGGACTCTCACCCTGGATTACTCAAACTGCTGTCACAGACAGCCTCAGTGATTAGAGAGTAGCCAAGAAGAATACACTGGCATATCAGTAAGAAGATATCTTACACAAAATATCACAAATTAATTTAAAACCCATGCAAATTATTTATATATGTACATATCTCTCAATAGATATATCTCAATATATGTATCAGCACGTGCATGTGTATGTGTGTGTGTAAAAATTTACATTGAAATCTGGTCATAAGTTACAGTTGTCAATGACAGAAAAATTATATTAAATGCATGTGTGTGTTTGCCAATGTATCTTGTGACTGTATAAACACATAGACATGTACAAACAGTTCAGATTACATTTCAAACACCAGCCCACTAGTCACAGTCACCTGAAAGGAAACTTTATATAACTTCATCAGGTTAAGCAATCTCCTTTTGAGCATGATGTATTGAAATTAATGGATTATTGAAGCCATCACTATGGGATAGTTGATATTTTGGACAGGTGCTAAGCACTGTGATGGTCAGGGCAAGGGCCTGATGATTCATGCAAGGGCCCAAACAAGCACTAGCATGATGTGTGGGCTGCACATTACTGTTTACACTAGAATTATAAAGCACTTGGTAATTCCTAAGGCTCTAGTCCTACTTACATGAAATGCAATCTCTTCATTAGCATTAGGCAAAGAAAACCTTTAATTAATAGAACAGATAAAACAAGCTTCTAGCTATAACCTAAGAACATGTATTTCTTCTACATGATAAGGTATTTTAATATAAATACTCTAATCTTACATTAATCCTTCAATAGTATTGCTCTGGTTTATAAATTAATTTCAGAGGAGCAAAGTCTGCTATTTAGCAGAGGTGATCCCAAGCCAGGGCATTTTGCCTCTTCTATCACCATGGAACAGATGTCCCAGCTGAGGGAGATTTACTAAATACGTGAAGCATAAATGCACATTGAGAACAAAAACATCCTGTAGGGCCTCCTGGGGAAGAAGGATGAATGGCATCTTCATAAAAGGAGAAGAGTGTGCTCACAGCAGCTGATGCAGAGATGGAAGAATATTTGAGGTTGAGAAAAAGAGTCACCAGAGAATATTTTGGAAAACACTAACAGAGGGAAGAAAGGAAAACCAAAATGACTGAAAAATCCAGGTGCATAAAACCATCCACATTCTAGTTCTTCCTGGTAGCAAGGAAAATAAAAGCCCTGGTCAAGTTTATGACCCAAGTGGAGACAAGAAGTTCACAGCTTTAATTGTGGAAGTGAATGTGCTAAAATTCCCAGCAAAAGCCATCCTGTCAGCATGCTTCTGGTAAAAACAGAGCTTGTGGCAAGATGAAGGGTTAATAAGGATCACCATCATGTGAACAAAAGCCTTATGCCTCCCACTTTTATTCTGAAGCCCAAATTCTCAGAGGCAGTAAAAGAGTTAATCAGCAATCAGCAACCTCTCTTCGTGCAAAGTATCAGCAGTATGGGTAATGGTAAAATGAAGAGGGTAAACAAATGAAACAAAAATGAAGATAATGCAACACCTGAACAATTAGGGAACAAGAGCATTCAACAATAATGATGGGGGAAGGCAGAAATCAAAGAAACATTGTTGGGCTGATCCAAACTGGTCGAAGTCATCCTAGTGAAATGCAGATGTATCATTTCAAGGCTGGCAGCCTTTTTGTGCAGTGTCACTACATCCATGTTGTGCTTAATTTACAGATAAGCTGCCCAACATAAAAAGAACAGACTGTATAATTCTTTTTCAGAACTACAGCACTGTAACAAAAAAGCTATGAAACAGCACAAACTATGTGCATGTCCATCTGGCTGCAGGAAGCATCAAACAGTTTATCCACCAAGCCAGACAGATAAATTCCAGCTGTCCCACAAACTTTGTAAAGGTGATGTAGCAACAGCACATAGGCTTCTTAAGCTTAGCATCTGTCACTGTGATGGAATGGTTTTCTAAGAGATCCTTTACATAAGTTTCTGACCTTAATGCTATTAGCTGTCCTTTCAGGTTTTCACGGGTTTCTTTCCATGTCTTTTACTGAAAGAACAGCCATCACTGTTAAAGAGTTAATGACTGTCTCCTCTTACCACATGCATCACCTATTCAGCATATAGAAAAACCACTTAATTGGCTGTTTTCTCAGGGGATTGGAGCACCCACCTCTTCTGCTTTTTTTACCTAGAATGATGAGTACTGTACTTACTTAGTGGCTGTAATGTCCTATAGACACTTAATTCGTGATAAAGGACAACTTGCCATTGACTTCTGTAGAGTTAAATAAAAGGAAAATAAAATAAAATAAAAGGAAAATAGAATAAAATAAAATAAAATAAACCAACTTGTATTTTGAGGTACAAAATATAAAATTTTAGACATGCCTCATTATTCCTCTGAGATTTTGTCCCATAGCTCTGAATCCAACTACAATAAAAACTGGTTACTGTTTCCTACTTCCAAGTTGGCCATGAGCCTCTGTTGGTTAACTTTACTTTTCATTACCCCAGTGACATGATGTGCAGCTAAATCGGTACGATATGCCTGCTCAGAGAAGGGACCAGATACTACTTTCAGGGTAAGATATCTAAGTGCAGTGGTCTACACATAAGCTACACATCTAGGCAAGCTCTGAAACCAGCAGGGAGCTGCTCAATACAGGCAGTGGTTTGTGTTTGGAGAGTGACGCAGCTGGCCATGGTAGGCGCCAGCTCTGGCATGAGCTGCATCACTTTAGAGGCTCCCTATGCATTGCACTGTGTACCTTGATCACAGTGGGAGCTTGCTTAATTGCTAACCTGGAGATGTCTACGTTATAGGCACCTATATACACATATCTCTATCTGTAAGGTGAACCCCATGCCTGGAGTCAGAGTCCTTGCCTGAAGGGATGTATTCACAGAATGCAAACTTCAGGCCAGTATCAAAAAGCATCCAGCAACATAACATTTTGTAGTGAGTGAGAAGCAACTACAGAGGGCATCCATTTCATGACTTTTTGTATCTATAATACATCTACCAGTCATGTTATAATATGTCTTTCTAAGCATGCTTTTAGAGTTAGAGCATCCCCCAAAGTAAACCAAAGTTTTTAAGTTTTGTATTGTTTCACACAAATCTCCAAGCCAGCAGTCAGAAAAACAGTCTATTACAATTTTGTTGTCCTTACTGATATATCAGTATATCAGTGTGACAGAGGGAGGGCTTGGAGTCAGACAGCTGGGATTATATTTCTGGTTCTGGTAAATAAAGGTGGTTGCTTGGGAAGTTATTTGTGATGACACAGCCTGTTAAAGGCAAGAGAAATGTGGTGTTTGGGCACTGGGAAGCACTTAAGAAATGTGAAACCTTATATTTTCTTGCATGTTAGGAGGAATACTCCCTGTCACCAACTTGAATTTCTTTTACAGTAATTCGCTGCTTTCATTATAAGACTCCAATTTTTTCTGTTTAGAAATTGCAAGCCCTTTACAAATATCCTCTGAAATATCAGAATAAATTCTGTATCCATGCTATCAGAAAAACCTCAGGAAAGCTTTATAGCACTATTATTTTTTTTTTTGCATGGTTGTTGATCAGAAGATTAGTGTACTACACCTGATTAAAGAATGACAGATGACAAGGAGTGTCTTTAGAGATCAGTCACTGACATCAAACAACTTTTAACAGTAATGATTTAGGGCAATCTAGAAGGGTAGAAGAAACACAGTGAACCTGTAGCAACAGAAATACTGCAGGTAGAACACTAGGAATTTTTCCACCTAAAGAGTCTAATTTTCCTTGATTTGAAGCTAGAACAAATTCAACAATGGTGTAGAGCCATACAAGATACAGAGTGGGATACTAGGTAAACTGTTTGAACATAGCACTGGTTTAGATTCATACTATATTGGAAAAAAGATGACTTTCAAAGTCCAGCACTACATCTGTACTGCAAACAATGATAAAAACCACAGTTGTGATTCTAATTTTTATTTTTAAAGTAATGGATAATCATGAAAATAATAATCACATTCTTGACATATCACATTGCCACATACCCTTAAAAATCATCAGTGAAAATGGATCTTGGGATCTACTGCTGCAAAAGGAAAGTGGGAGTGTTGAGACTTGTTTGTTGACATAGAAGAATATAAACTTGAGAGGATGCAGATTTTAATGAAGTATTTTAAAGATGTGTCTAAGACATCAGGTGGAGATGGGAAACTGCAGCCTTCCAGTATCTAAGAGGAGGTCAGTGAGAAGACAGAGCCAGGCTTTTCACTGATGTGCATGGTGGGATAGCTAATGAGAGAGAATGGATATGAATTGAAAAAGGGGAGGATACAAGGGACACAATTTTCATTACGAGAACAAGTAAGCATAGGAAATCTTTGTCAGAAGCACCTCTGCGTCCTCCATCCTTGCAGGTCTTGAAGGACAGAGCCCTTAGCCCTAACTGGACAGAGCCCTTAGCAACCCCATCTGTGCTCAGTGGTGACCATGCTCTGAGCAGAGAGCTGGACTGTAGACCTTCTGAGGACCCTTCCTGCCCCAGGGGTTCTCTGACTCTGGATGACAGTGCAAAGTCTGCTGTCACCAAATATACAGTCCTGTCAGACAACATATTAAACCAGAAAAACTCGTCAACTAGATCATCCCCATTCTCCCTTGTTCTTTTCTGGCTACCCTAGGCAGGCCACCAGGGACATGCTTTGCCGTTTAAGAGATTGGTATTTTTTAATATGATTTTAACTAGGACTATAACACTCTGAATCAGCACACTCTGAATTATTGAGTAACTTCATGAATATTTATTTCAATGACACGTTCTTCAATATAGAGTCTCTAAAAAGTGGAGAGGACAGCGCAGCTACTACATGTCCCTAAAGAAATTAATTCCATTCACAGGTATAAATTCTGGATTTTGAATAGCCCTCAACTTTCATTTTACAAAGCTGAACTAGTTGCTACTGTCTCCTCTGATAAGACAAGCCTGACAAGCCAAAAGTGACCACTGCAGTCCCCAAAACCCTTGGGTCATGCTTAGATTGCTCCACTCAGAGATGCACCCTAAGTTTTCCAACATCTCAATTTTCCATGCTAGCTTTTGATAGGGCGTTTACAAAAGTAAGAAGCTCATGACATTGGTTCTGTTTTTTGATGATCCAAGAAGTCCTTTCCTGGCATTTGAACTTGTACGACTTCAAATATCACTATACATGGCTAGAATTGGGGAAATTTCACAAGGTCTTAGAGGTGTCTAGTACAACAAATATTTTCTACCTCTACTGACAATGTATTCTCTGATACACCCTAACATAGCATTTTTTTTTTTTTATGGGGCCACATAACTCTGGAAACTCATACTCTGTTGCAAGCTAATATGGTCTAATGAAGGTGTCCCTGCTCATGGTGGGGGGTTTGGAACTAGATGGTCTTTAAGGTCCCTTCCAACCCAAACCATTTTGTGATTCTAGGAATATGAATATGTCTTTCCACTCTCCCTGCTTTGACTGATAAGCACTCAGTTGATAGAGGAAATCTGCTTCTGCTGGCTTGAGATGCATGACCATGTACTTTGAACTACCAAACTTCATTCTACCTGTTTTTCTGAAATCCTCAAGGTCATTAAGCAAATTCCATTAACATACTTCAGCTTTTAGTGACAACATCATTAATGAAAACATGAAATAGGATCAGAGTTAAAATCAGCCCTCGATAACCTTCCTTTAAACCAGAAAGTTCCTCTTTCAGCACATGCCATTTTGTTATCAGCTTCCTGTTCACCAGAAAATTCTCATGCTCACCCTCACATTTTCTGGCTTGTATAATGACTTTGCAGATGTTGGTCTATCTACTGGTCTATCTACTTTATTGAATGTGAATCTCCCTTCTCCTATCAGAGATAAATGCTGGATATTTACATGTCACAGGTCAGAGGCTGAGAATGGTGGCTCCAGCTTTGCTGCATGTGAGAGCACAGAAGATGGTTAAGATGGGGAAATGACAATTTATTTCAGAGAGAAGGAGTCTGAAATAGAAATGTACAGATGAGGTGATTTGATAGAAAACCAAATCTGCCTCTGTCCATCAAACAAGCTTGATACAAATCGTAAATCATTTCTTGATGAGGCACAAATCTAACAAAGTTCCATCCAGAGATTTTTGTTCTTTGCCTAAATTATATCAAGCTCAGTTGTTCTAAGTATTCCTTAAATTGCTGAAAGGACTGAAGTAGCAAGAGGCTTGCTGAAAGAAATATAAATACAAAATGCAATAATAATTCAAACAATAAGAATTTCTTTGTTCTATCAAGCACATACATAACAAAAACCTTGTACACTGTAAGAAACAGCGTGTGAGCAGGCACAGAAGGAAATACTATTCAAAAGCAATAGATATGCAGTCTTATAAGATTCTTTAAAGATATGCAAGGCATTTGTGCCAGGGAGAAGAATAAATCCTTTGTGGCCAGGACTGGCAAGGGAGGAATCCATTGCTCACATCACCCCCATTCTATCTCATCACTATTGTGCAGAGATAATTGCTGTGTCTCAAAAGAACTGTGTAAATCTGGGGTACATATGACATCTTTAATCAAAAATGTTGTTTCTTTTGTCTCTGCCTTTGCTGTGCCACTGCACAGAAGGAAAAATGAAATAAGGGTGTATTTGCACTACTGTACTACCTGCCTCCTTCCAGAGCTGCGTCTAGCCCCAGCTTGGGAAGGAAGTACTGAACTTGTCTTTCTCAGAGACATGTACAGGGGAAATGAGCTTAGGTGATGACCCACAGCATGAAGTGGCAGCAGAAACAAGGGCTGGCCAGAGAAAAGAAAGGTGATGACAGGCAAGGAACAAGAGAGGAGCAAACCTGGAGACAGTGCTGCACAAGGGACCTACAGTTCAACCTTGTTTAGCCAATATAGCCTCCAAGGGTAACAGAAAACCCTTTGGGAAAGGACCCTCCTGAAAAAGTCTGATGCCTGTAACCACAGGTAACAGCTTAGTATAGCAGGATTCATGACATCCCTCATGCACACAGGACAAACCACAAAACCTTCCTCACGATCAGGTCACAGTCTCTGAGCAGTTGCCAACGAGGTTAAAACAAATCCCTGTTTCAGGAGAAGCCTCCATGGGGCAAGTTACTGCCTGTGTGACTGAGCATTCCCCCAGCTTCAGTGCAAAAAGATGGGGATGCAGAACTCCTGCCTATTTGGTAACTTAAACAACATAAGGCCTTTTGTGATGGTTATAAAGAAAAAAAAAACCTACATACTTTTATGCAGAATTATGAGAGACCTGTTACCACAAGGGTCCTGGCTGGCTGCAGGAATATGCCTGCTTGGTAAAATTCAGTTTCAAAGAGCCCCTGAGAAAACAAATAAAATGTGGCCAGATCCTTAAATCTTCTGACATTTACATTTCTTCAGTCAGATTTTGTTAGGTGTAAAACAAAGCAAAAGTAGTTATTTTAAATTCAAATAGAATATTTATTTTCATCCTGTTCCTGGTTTTTAAAGCAGCTGTTGCTATCCTGTTTTATTCTTTGGCTAGGTAAGACATGCAGCACCAGCATCACCAGTGTTCCTCTATAGCTGGCTTCATTGGAAACCAGTTTGTACTGCAAGTGGTATGGAACCAGTTTGCCTCCCTAACTGAGCTTTCTCTGATTTCTAACTAATACCTCAGATGCAGGCACTCTTTTCCAAGTCTGGGATGCACAGATAAAGATTCTGTGGGTTTTTTCACTGCAACGCATTTTGAATCACTACAGTAATTCTGCTCAATTAATAAAGTAATTAACAATAAAAAAGGCCCAGTAATTGAAATCCCTTTGAAAGTACATCAATTTATTCTCTCCAAGATTTGCCTCAAATCTTTATTAATTCTGACATGAAGCATAATGACCAGAAATTATAAATGATCATCACAACATCGAGGTATCACAGTCATTTTCTTGTCCTACATATTGAGTTTTTAAAACAACGAGGTTTAGTCATAACTTTTGAGATTTGCTTCCTGTAAGGTAAACAACATGACAATATGGATATAAAAGAATTTCAGGTTATTCTACTAATGAAAACATTGTAAAAGTAGTCTTTCCCATTCATACATTGAAACAGTTCACAAAACTTAAGGAAACTGCCCAGCTGTAAAAAAAAAAAAAGGTTTTTTTTTTTTTTTTTTTTTCCATAAAATTCCTCTTCTTGTGATGTAATGGTATGTTTTTTCCTATGAGATATTAAGCAAACAGATGACAGGTGTTTCAACTGAACACTTCACGACAGACTGCTGACTTTCCATTTCACATTGCACTTTGTGTTTTACTAAAATACTCGATAGCATCTAAGCAAACTCAGAAATGTTTGGTATGAATAATACAACTCAAAGCTATAAGCAAAATTGCCATCTTCCTCCTCCACATCCATCCATACATAAAATCTCCACAAGGGGGCCCTCCAATCTTCCCCAAATCTTAGCAAAAGCTTAACTTGCTTTCCAAAACTTGATGTTATAAAGCTTTTGTCTACAGATACTATGGTATCTTAGAAATAAAAGCTTTTACCAACTAGAATTGACTTTATGATAGAATTTCATCCAACGAAAACTGCAATTTGAAAGGCAATCAGTTTTTATGTACAATTTCCACTATATACTTGGCACGCAAAGAACTTTGATAAAGCTTTTCCAAGTTCACTGCTTGCAATAAACAGCCAAAATGAGACCTCTTACACACATGCGTGCACACATACATACACATACACAGAGACACACACACAGACACAGAGTCAGCTCACGCTGCCGTGGTGAGGCAGCCTCCAAGATGCAGTCTGGTTCTGTGTTATATTGTAATTTGTAGGCTAAGTGCAAAGTAAGCGACTATGAGTGATTTCAGCTCTCTATGAATGCATCCCGTAGGCACCACAGTTAAGGTACAAATGGCATTAAAGTTATTTTCACTGTCCTCTCAACTCCCTGAAGATATGAAAAACAAATCTTGTTTGGGATACCTTGTTATTTGCTTTAATATTCTGAATGTCTTACAGAGACAGTGTTATAAGTCCTCATCTTCTTAACTCAATTGTAGCTCTGTGATGTTTTTAGTATTTACCATGCATTTGACCTTGGAATACCTAGCAGAAATCAGACCATCTCCTTCTTCTGACCTCAAATCTTAATTAATCAGTCTCAGACACACATGCCAGGCTGTGGACAGCACTGTACCACTATCAGTTGTGGATGCTATGCTCTGAGGAAAAAAGTTAATAAGATAAAATAAAGAAGCCTAGGCTTCTAAAAAGCTTTTATGAGGGATTCTTTACCTTTCAGGAAAACTAGTTAGGGATTATATGAATTCAACCCTGTAGATAGAGCACAAAACCACCAATCTGCTAACTCATTCAAATAAATCTCTGCACCTTGATCCGCAGCGCAAACTTTAAACAAAGTTTCCATGATTGCTCAGCAGTAGTGCTGTATGATATGATCATGTTTAACCCACACTGATGACAGAGTCCAGGCTTCTGCAAAACTTGTGCATTCACACAAGCCAAGGTGCTGATAGGACTCCATAAGAATACTGGCTGCAGCAAGTCATCATGGATGCCTGTGGCTCTGCAACTCTCCTCTGAAATGGGCAAATCCTAATCAATGAAGCACATCTGTACAGTGGCAAAAAAGCACTTCCCGTTCCCTTCAGGCTATGAACTGACTACTTGAAGCATGACATTTGATTAGCCTTATTATCTCAAGGCATTTATATATAAATGTTTTTAGGGGTCATGAAGCCATCCAGCCTTTATTAAAATCCAGCTACATTCTCAGAGCGGATGTTACCTTCGTTCTTCTTTTTTGTCTGTAAAAACAAGAAGGAATTTCTTTTTTTTTTTTTGAACTGCAGGTTATCATTTTTGCAATTTTATTATTGTAAAATAACCTTCTCCTAATACATTAGTGTAGCAGACTGTTGCCATACCCTCTCACATATGCAAATAGGTTAGGCTTTCTAATCTTTCCCCACAGAAATATTTGACATTGAGACTCAACATGATCTAGCATCTTTCTGAACTAAAGGCCAGGGGAACTGTGTGTGGGACTTTATTTTCAAATGTATCTCTCATGGAAATTAGTGAATATCTGTGTAGATGCTGAACGTGAATTTAGGCAGCAGAGACAAAATCTATCTGAAACTGAGCTTAAGGTCTAGGAATATCTAAAGGTAAGAATTTTTATCTTTGCAAGTGGATGATTTTTTCCCTTCCCTTTGAAGAGTCAGAGTACTCTTTAGGTCACAAAAAGTATCTTGCTCTAAAAGAATTGGGATAATGACAGAGTTATGAAAAATATTTCTGCATTAAGAGGGAGCAAAGTTGCTGATGTGTATCCTAAGTAACACAAAGATTTGAATACAGAACACTCATTAGGATTTCTTTATAGACTGTAAATTGCTTTCTGTCTCATACAGAATATTACTGTCAATACAAATATAGCAGGGATGCAAATAGGAAAGCAAAATTCAGGTTAAAATATCATGATATCATTAACATTTTTCTACAGTTTCAATTACTTCAATGTTTCAGTCTTTTATCTAACAGAGATCACTAAGTCTGCGTCATTCTTATTTGTGATACACATACTGAATATTACATAATTTAACATAAGTTAAAACCTCTGAATTTACCAAAAAAATCTCATCAGAGTTCCCTGAGCCACTGAAGATATGCTACCTGCTTAGTAAAATTAGTCGAAAAAAGAAAAGGGTGCAAACTAATCTGGTTTTGGTTTTTTGCTTTGAAGATGTTCCTTTTCAATGGGCTTTTTCTAAAGTAAAATTTTTGTTTATAATTGTATCATTTTTCATATATGACAAAACTATGCATCCCGATAGTCTCACCAAGTGCTGTTTAGCACTTGTATCCCTGCTCTCCATCTTGATACAGCAGCTGCTGTATGTTCAGGCTAAACTACAGCCCTGCCTGGATGAAAAGGAGGTTTGCATGCACATAGACCTGTAGTCATGACACTTTAATTTGCTCCAAGGTCTTAATAAATACACCAGCATTAAGCGCGCTCATGCAAACCACTGCTCTAAAAATAACTCACTTCAGACATTTTTCCATGTTGTTTCCAGCAACAATGCTTTTACTACTAGGAACAATGATCAGTACACGCAGGGATTTATCACCAAAAAATCCCACTTGGAAAAGCAGCAAGGATCCTCAGAGGTGTAGCAGGGGATTGGCTGAGGGGTCACATTAGTATTCCCTGAGTATCAATGGAAAAGGCTTTGCAGCGTAGCGGGGCCACTGCAGTGAGGAGGTAAGCAGGCATGGGCATCCCTCCTCATCCATCATTTGTCCGACAGCAGGACCCACAGGTGAGGGCTTGGGCCAGTGGCCACCAAGCTATACCATCTCCTCAAAGTCCTCAGGAAAATATTTTTTCTCAGAGGCCAGAAGTTCAACATCTCCTGTCTAGCACCCCTTCCCAGACTAAAGCACTCCCTGGCACACACCCCAGCCTGTCTTCTTGGAAGGCTGGTAGGAAAGGACGGTACAGGCTCCCCTTCTCCTTAATTGTGTAAAGACAATGATAACTTTGCCCTAATTGAATTGCCTTTTTTTTTTTTGTCACAGTACTCTCAACAGATTGGGAAGAAATATTTATAACAAATGCTGGGCAAACAGTAACAAACCAGACAATGAGAGAAGAATACACAGGTTTCTTGAAAAGGTTTTTCAGTCTTAAATGTTATTCTCTTAAATTCCTAAACATGCCTGCATTTATTGTAAAAAGGCCAGTAAACTGAATATATAGACTAAATCAACAGCCTATAAACACATATAACAGAGACTGAACCTTAAATTTAGAAAACACACCTGATTTTAATGAAAAATCCATGATAAATGCCTTGGAGCAAAGGATCTGGGAATAAAATTCCTAAATTGGTGAATCCTGAGCACAATCTCAACACTCAAACTGGGAAGACAATGCTGGGAATCATCAGAGGTACAAATATTGCAGTGTTTCTTTCTTACCATGTGTGTATTTTTCTGTTTATTTTCCATCTAGCTTCACACTCATTCTTTGGCACCACTTTTATTTCTTTTTTCCCCCCTCTATTTCTTTTCTTCTTTTTTTCCTTCATTATTTGTGTCCTCACAGAGCAGTGGCATAACTTTATGCCTGGAGGAGCGGCAGAGGAAGCAGAGCATTTCCATGTGCTGTTGGGCTGACACAGAAGAAAACCAACTTTCTCCTAGCTAAATTTAAGCCCATTTGCTCCTGCACCATGTTTCTCTGCACATTGAGCCGGCTGCAGAGAAAAAGTGAGTGGGAGTGGGATGGTGCCACTCAAGCCCTTGTCAGCAACAGAGATACACTGTCGCTTGCCGAGGTGGGCGCAGGGGCTGTGTGGCTGACTGAGGAGGGCAGGCTGAGGGCTGGAGCATGGGGTGCAGGTCTCACCAAGAAATGTGTTGTTTTAGCCATGTGGCTGCTTCCCCACAGGCCATTTTCACAGCATTGCCCTCATTTGTGCCTCTCCCTCTACAAGCTACTGGGATATGGATTTTTCTTTAATTGTGACTTTTTAATTTTACCTCACTGAAACTGGATCTGCCTCATTTTTGCATTCCAGATACACAGACACTCCAAGGGCTCAGTTTATATCCCTGTGCCTTACTGTCAGTTCAGGCTTTCTTAACAAACCTGAGAGACAGAAATTATTTTGAAAATCTTGGCATAACTTTCAATTCTAGACATCCTATAGCAGTTACAATATTATAGTATTGCAATTGGACTTGTTCTCTTAAATCTATCCTGCATTTAGCTTCGGCTTCCTAAAAAGGTTTAGAAGAATCATGTTCTGTAAAAACAGCTGAATTAAAAATATCCTATTAAAAAGGAGTTCAAGAAGTTACTCAACTAGTTCACGGAAGACAAACCCATCAAGAGCTATTAAATACAGAGACATTTCCAGTAGGTAAGAAATTCTCAAGCCTTGAATTTTTCAACCAGGGGAGTATGTTCAGGAGTATTGTTACTACATGCCTACCCTGTTCTTATCCTCCTTGGGCTCTCCACTGTTGGAGACAAGATATTAGGTTAGACGGACCTTTGGTCTGACTCAGCCATCCTTGTGCTACACCAAGCCACCCATATAGTCATACTTTTTTTTTTCCTAACACTGATGAGAGAAATAGCTCACATATTGATGAGTGACATCAAAGCAAAAAAAAAAAGATGTGCTGTTTTAGTCATATGCGTAAGGAAGAATCTGGATGTCATGCTTGTCACAGAAAATGTTCTCTCACCTTCAATAAGAAATCTGTTTTCTGTTTTCTTAAAAATGGACGTGGGTGTTACAAATGGCAGTTCTTTACTGCTTGTAAAAATGAACACTCTCCATTCATTTACAAAGAGACTATCAAAAAATCTATTATTACCAGGGGTTGGTAGGAGGCAACATCAGGCAGCATGTCAGCTCTGAAAGAGAAATGAACCATGGAAACAAGACAATGCAGGAACTGACCACTGAGGTTCAGCACAGAGGAGAGGAGCATCCCATTGAGGCAATGGCACAGAAGGGCAGCTGAGATCTTCAGGTAGGCTGAAAAATGGCTCAGCCCCTCCTGACAACTCCACTGCTGTTCAGCACCAGCTGGTGGCCTGGCAATGCAAATATGATCCACGGTGAACCTGGGCCACATGAATTAGCTAAGTACATACCAGCCTCCACTGCTTTTATGTGTTCATGTGCGATATCTGATGGGCACGGGGTGATGCAGAGCACAAAAACCAAGTCTGACACAAAAACAATTTACTGACTCTCCTGAACAGCTTGAATTGGCACAGTAAGTTTATGCTAGAGGAGCAATTTGCACCATTGTTCAACCCTGCTTCTCAACAAGTACTAGGCAGCTCAACTGTATGGTCAAACTATGGCCTTGGTACCACCTGTTACAACTGTGCAGGAGTTACTCTAGATTTATGAG
>NW_016690268.1:2479606-2485620 GCF_001604755.1 Lepidothrix coronata | reverse complement strand
GAGGCAATCCATCTAAGAGAAGGTCACTCTAAACAAACCTACGTTC
The DNA here is from genome assembly GCF_001604755.1 of Lepidothrix coronata. NCBI lineage: Eukaryota > Metazoa > Chordata > Aves > Passeriformes > Pipridae > Lepidothrix > Lepidothrix coronata. The sequence continues at coordinate 2,485,574 of NW_016690268.1, read as the reverse complement.
TGAGACCCTCACTGCCAACTGTCCAAGCTTTGCTCGGCCCCGGCAGCGCACGCTGTGTCTCACCTAAAAAATCCACTGCGCAGGCTCGAAGGGTCAATGACCTTTCCCAAATCTTCGCTCGCGAAGACTGGCCATTATAGGATATCTAAAGGCAGCTCAACTGTATGGTCAAACTATGGCCTTGGTACCACCTGTTACAACTGTGCAGGAGTTACTCTAGATTTATGAGCATGCAAACACACCAGGACAATCTGCTTAGTTTTGCTGCCCTGAGCACTTTCTCTGTGTCTGTCCTAACTTACCTAACCCCTGCAATTCTTCCCATGTAATATACATTTCCTTGCTCCAGTGTACTGAAACTACATGAGTGAGAAGAAAATAAATGACACAATTGAAATATTAAATTCTGTAAATGTTGAATGTCACACATAAAATTTTGAGGAGTACAACATATTTATTAACAAGAGTGTGTCAATTACATAAGGAAAGGGACATATAAAAGCCGCCATTACAAGGTGAAATATTGTCCTCAGAGTTGGAAAATGTCAGAAAGAATATTATTTGTGCAGCTTTATTTTGCCATTTTGATACCCTATTTATTTGCAATAAAAATTATTATTTTTTCCACAGGACCCGTGATTTGTTCAGTGCATAGAACAGGCAGTGCTCAGTGAGATGCTTGTTCAATATTTCTTATCATCTGAAAGCCTGTAGTGCAGTGTTTTATTTACAGCATGTTGCACAGACTGCTCGGGCACAGAATGTTGCAGCTTGTCATTGCTTTTACTATCACAATCATCCTTGCACTATATCGAATCTTGATTTCTCTTTGGTCAAAAGGACACAGAACCAAAGACTGGGGACAAATTCCCTCCTTGAGGAGACAGGAAGCACAGAGCTGCAATGATCTCATGGGCAATGGGAGAGGCAAGCTGGAGTCTCTTAGGCAGTGGAAAAAAAAAGAAGAAACTTCTTTCACTTCCTACACACTACTACCAGCTTTGACAAAAGCAGCCATGACTGCTATTTGGTCTGGCACTTTCTTACATCTGCAGGTGCTATGCAAGCTGCATGGCTCCTGAAGCAAAACGTTCCCCACTTGTGCTCCCCCAAAGGCACTCATGGGGCTTCTCAGACCCCCCCCAAAGCAGGCAGCTGCACTGTACATGCACAGAAACAAACCTGAAGACTCCTAAGAAACCTTAGTAATCACAACTATGGCTTCCAGTGATGGAATCCAGCAAGGTTTTGAGTATCAGATTCCCTGACTTGGTACTCACTCCTTATGGCTTGGGGCCTCAGACGACTTAAATACCAACAGCTTTGTAAATCAAGCCACTCCCTTTCTATTCCATCTGGAATTCTAAACTGGAACAACAATATTTTAAAACATTAGCATCTTAAAAATTTAGTAATATATCTACCTTACAGCTTTGCTGTGTGTACTGATTGCAAGTGTGTGTGGCTCAGGATGATGAAACAGCTATTAGTGTGAAAGTACCATTACTTCTACATTACTACTTTCTATTCTCTTTCTCACTTCTTATTTGGAAATGGCTGAAATCTCTTATTTTTCATTGCATTCTTTCACGAAGTACAAATCTTAATAAGGAAATGACTGACATCAATAAGGCAGTAATGTGTTTTTGGAGCCATCACTTAGTGGCAGATGCTCGGAATAATTAAGATACAGGTAACAGACAATTAAAAGAAAGATGTTCATATGGCATGACTCATTTTTGTCTACATATTTCTCACCAAGAAATATATTCTTGAGCACAAGAACTATGTCCAAATAGTTGATAGGGAAAAAAATGCCTAATACAAAAGGAATATTTGATGCATCCACAAATAATATAAACCTTTCTGTTTCTTGATCCAGAGGACATATGGATGAAATATGTAGTCAGTCAAGAAGTAGCATTAATATCCTTTAAAAAAATACTTCTAGGCTACACAGAAAACATTATTTTAAATTCAGCCTACTACTTTATATTCACTAATAGGCACAACTTCACAAGCAAAGTTACTTGAAGACAAAAATAATAGTTCGATGAGATGGTAGATGGACCAGTTGACTATTTTGTCGCCATTATTACCTTGCACAAAGTTAAAGGCAGGTCTGTGCACTTTGCTGAATAAGGACAGGCTTTAACTGCCTTGCTGAACCAGGATTTCAATTATTTGTGGACATTAAAAAAGTTATTACCTAATTCATTATGCAGCGAGACAGTTGTTAGCACAGTAAATTAGCTGGATGATAGGTGGACTATACATGCTTGGAATTAAAGTAATCACAGTGTTATTTTCTCTGACAGGGGTTTATTCAGTCCAAGTGCAAATAAATGATGTAAATATGAGCAAACAAATAATTATTGCAATATTGTTTCAGTTCTGGAGATGTTTTGCATTCCTTTGAGTTTGAAAACTGACTGCTTCAGGCCTCAAAAGTCTGTGAGAAGGAGACATCACCACTGACAGGAACAGAGAAGCAAAAGTTATGGGAGCCCTGCCTTCAAGAGCCCAGGTTGAAATGCAGAAGTAAAAGGCTGGGTAACCCCAGTGAGACACTGTCACTGACTCATCAAGCAGCACCGCTGCACAAGGGTAAACCAGAAGAGGGTAAACCAGCATGCTTCAAAGATAGACTCCCTCAGTTTAATTTTTCAGATAAAATGGATGTTTTCTATCTTTACAATACAGAAATAAGTCCAAAATATAATCATATGACTTTGTGGGATACAGTAACAATTATTATAAACAAGTTTATATCTGATGTTTGAATTCTTCTCTTTCAGTGACTGGAGACTTCTTTTTTTTCAGGCAGTCAAAGCTTTGGAGATTCTTTGGACCCAACAATTCCATAAAATCTTTGCTTTTTTGGTGTTTCTTCTGGTCTTTGACATCTATAGAACACTACCAAACTCTTGAAACTCTTTCTTTCTTGAACCTCCACTGAACTGAAATACTGATTTTTAGGACATCTCTTCTGAGACCTATAGAATCTGCTGGTAAAAGTTCCTTTCACTCTTCCCAGTCATGAGCTCAGAATTACCATGCTTGTGTTTTGCTGTAAACCACTGATATAACTGATTTCTGTAAATGGTTTTTGGCTTAAATGTCTGTACTCTGGAAGCCTTGGGAGTGCACTCTGCCAGTGCACTATGTAGTAGCACAGATCTCCATAATTTATGAACAGCTGTGTCTGATCTTCCTTACTTTTTTGACATTTTATTTGAATTTAATTATAAATTATTATAAATAAATTAAAACCCTTCATCTGGGGAATTTGGCACTGGGGAGAGAAAACACATAGATTACAGACATTTAAACATAGATTTTCTTTTGAGCTATCTCTTAAATATCAGCCTCCCCCATTTATAATCTATATTATAGGACAAAAATGGTTAGTGTAAACACATTCAAAGTATCTTCAGTTTAACATACTGTCGTTTGACTTCTGTTGATACCTAACTCCTCTCACAGGACTTCTAGGGTAAGACCTATTTCACCTGGTGTCAGCCAATGTTAAATATCTGGTCTCAGGCATTTCAGTTCATCTGCAGTCAACAGAGAAAGGTTCGTACCTCCAGAGATGATTTATCCCCTCCTAAGACAGCTGTCTGTGAGACATGGAATGAGTTTGTCCTGAAGGTGTGTTCCAGCTGAGCTCTACACAGTTATATTCACTTTTGCTTGCAATCCCCTGCCACAACCACCATCACAATTCTTGATGTCAGTGAGGTTAGATCAAATGCAACCCAATGACTGACAGTCATCACTGACTGATGCCTGCACTTAATAGATGCTTCTTTCCTTACAGCAAATGGTGAGCAACATGGCAACCAGTCATAGTCTTTGATGGCCAGCTGGCAAAGACAGTTTCCCCAGATAACATGCAATGCATTACTGAAAAAATTACTTGGTTGCATAATTTCTTTTACGAAATGCTGACATTTAAAAGATGTCACTCTCTTTGACATTTAAAAATCTGAGTGCTACTTGTCCTCTTTCATTGTTGTGCTGAGTTCTTCAGCTTCATAAGTGTGTCCGCTCAGTAATCCATTGAGTCATTGGTTTATTGCCATTCACTCAAACAAAATGATGGTCCAATTAATTTTTCAAACTTATTTTGTGTCAGAGCTTTTGCCAAGACCTGCACATTGCTGCCACTTGGTAGAGGACATTACAATGCTGTTTGGCATGTACATGTTAGGTGTGGAGTTAATTCAGTTCCTTCTGCTTCCAATAAGAACCAAAAACATTGAGGGATTCCACTGAGAAATACAGTAGTGGGTTGTCTGAGCTTAGAACTTGATAAGTGATAGCAATTTTGCCCATACATTACAAGCTCAGACACCATGAATTTTAGAAACAGGATGGAACTTTAGCTTTTAAATGGGTATCTAGATCCCAGTAGAAGGCAACTGACTTCTTGCACAGTAGATAGCAGGGATTTCAGTCACCACAGTTCAGGTATTAGAGGAGTACAACCAATTACACAAATGATGGTAAAACCTAATATTGCCCCATAAAAACATGAAAAAAATACTAATATTTCTGAGCTGTTGACATGGTTATACAGACTGGTAATTAAATGATGGGGAGAAAGTAGAAATTAACATCAAGTCTGGAAATACTGCAAGGAAGCTAGAAAGAGGGAGCTGGCGGAAGAGCTTGCCAAGCTGCTTTCCATCATCTACCAACAGTCCTGGCTCACTGGGGAGGTCCCAAATGATTGGAAGTTGGTGAATGTCACACCAATCCACAAAAAGGACTGGAAGGAGGACCCGGGAAACTACAGGCCTGTCAGCCTGACCTCAATGCCTGGCAAGGTTATGGAGCAGATCATCCTGAGTGCAATCACACAGCACCTACAGGATGGACAAGGGATCAGACCCAGCTAAGCATGGGTTTAGGAAGGGCAGGTCCTGTCTGGCCAACCTGATCTCCTTTTATGATCAGGTGACCCACCTGGTGGATGAGGGGAAGGCTGTGGATGTGTCTACCTGGACTTCAGCAAAGCCTTTGACACTGTCTCCCACAGCATACTCCTGAAAAAGCTGGCAGCCCACGGCTTGGACAGGGGCACTCTGTGCTGGGTTAGGAACTGGCTGGAGGGCTGGGCCCAGAGAGTGGTGGTGAACGGTGCTGCGTCTCGTTGGCGGCCAGTCACTAGTGGTGTCCTCCAGTGATCAGTGTTGGGCTCCGTTCTACTTAATATCTTTATCGATGATTTAGATGAAGGGATTGAGTCCACTGTCAGCAAGTTTGTGGATGACACTAAGTTGAGGGGGAGTGTTGATCAGCTGGAAGGCAGGAGCGCTCTGCAGAGGGACTTGGATAGGTTGGAGAGCTGGGCTGATTCCATCAGGATGAGGTTCAACAAGGCCAAGTGCCGGGTCCCACACTTTGGCCACAACAACCCCCTGCAGTGCTACAGGCTGGGGACAGAGTGGCTGGAGAGCAGCCAGGCAGAAAGGGACCTGGGAGTTTGCATTGACAGGAAGCTGAACATGAGCCAGCAGTGTGCCCAGTTGGCCAAGAAGGCCAATGGCATCCTGGCCCATATCAGGAACAGTGTGGCCAGCAGGTCCAGGGAAGTGATTCTTCCCCTGTACTCAGCGCTGGTGAGGCCACACCTGGAGTACTGTGTCCAGTTCTGGGCCCCTCAGTTCAGGAAGGATATTGAGGTGCTGGAGTAGGTCCAGAGAAGAGCAACGAGGCTGGTGAAGGGACTCGAGCACAAGTTCTATGAGGAGAGGCTGAGGGAACTGGGGTTGTTCAGCCTGGAGAAGAGAAGGTTCAGGGGAGATCTCATCACTCCCTACAACTACCTGAAAGGAGGTTGTAGCCAGGTGGGGGTCAGTCTCTTCTCCCAAGCAAGTATCAGTAAGACAATAGGGCATGGTCTTAAGCTCTGCCAGGGGAGGTTTAGGTTAGATATTAGGAAGAAATTCTTTACAGA
>NW_016690268.1:2441162-2479116 GCF_001604755.1 Lepidothrix coronata | reverse complement strand
AAGGGTTAATGACCTTTCCCAAATCTTCGCTCGCGAAGACTGGCCATTATTATTATTATTATTATTATTATTATTATTATTATTTATCCTATGCAATGTTATCCAGTGTAATATACGATGATTAAATGCTCTAAGAGAAAAGACAGCAAGTGGACTAATTGTGACAATGACACTAATTTGGAAGATACTAGTTAACTTCAAGAAAACAAAATAAAGATACTTAAGAGAATTTAATTAAAAAAAGAAAAAAGAAAATTACATAGAAACACATGAAGAAAAATATATTCTGAAACAAGTATTTTATGGGATGGAAACATTTTAGGTCTTAGAAACATCCAGGCTGGCTGTGGCCCTTAGCAGCTTGATCTAGTGGGTGGTATCCAAGCCCGTGTTAGCAGGGTTGAAACTATATTTATACATAGTTTCTATGTATTTTTTTTAAAGGACTCTTGCAACTTAAACCATTCTATGAATATGGAGTAATATGAGAAGTGCTTTTTAGATATATTTTCTGGTAAAAAAGGGAAATTTGTCACTTCACACTCAGAAATATGGTTTTGTTGGCTTAAGTGCATAAATGTCTCAATTAATGAATTTTGAGATAAGAAAAAATACTAACAGACTGGAGGGTATGGCAGCAAAGTGTTGACAGGACAGAAGTAAATCTATGTAGGCAGGCTACATTAACTCTTGCTTCTTAAGCCTTGAAAACAGAGGAAGTCAGCTACAGCAGTTTTCTCAGGACCATGGGCAGCCTGTGCCTGTGTGCTTGGCCACCTTCACAGTGAAAAAGCGTATCCTGATGTTCAGGAAACAGCTTCTGTGTTTCAGTTTGTGCCCATTGCTTCTGGTCCTGTCCCTGAGCACCACTGAGCAGAGCCTGGCTCTGTCCTTTTCGCATCCTGCCTTTGGGTATTGTACATGTTGGCAAGATCACTCACAAGTTTTCTCTGCTTCAGGCCAAAAGGTCTCAGATTTCTCAGCTTCTCCTTGCATGTCCAGCGCTCCAGAACTTATTCATCTTCACCCTTCACTGAACTTGCTCCAGTAGGCCCATGAGTCATACTGGGGAACTCAGAACTGGACACACCATCTCAGATGGTCCCACCAGCACTGAGTAGAGGGGAAGAATCACCTTCCTTAATGGCAACAGTTGTCGGATGGGGTCCTTTAAAAATTACGTAATTTAAAACTGTATAATTTAAAGCACCCAAACAAAGCAGGAAAAGAAATCAATTGGGGAAAAGTAAATGGCTAAACAGTTAGGAAAGACATGACAGAAATTTAAAACCCTTGTAAATTAAACAGAAGAAAAGATACCTGGATGGTGGCAGCAGTATTTGTGCTGAGAAATTATGGCAACTGCACTAACTTAAGTCACTTGCTGTTGTATTAAGAATAACCAGATCTAAGCACTGGGAATAAACACTGGCACTACCAGAGGGAAAAACAGTGTTAGAAAATGCAATATGTCTCTTCCATTTTTAACTTCTAGGAACATGTGTTGCTCCCTTTCTGAATGCTAGCAGATGTCAGCACCCTGCAGACTGGTTTCTCAGTGGAGGAGAAATCAGAGTGGATATACTCTAAACACAAATGGAGTAATTTACATTTAGACACTCATCCTGGAGCGTAGATTGTCATAAATAACATGCAGGCGATTCCTTCTTTCAAGACACTGAGCCAAATCCCAATGCCCTGTTCCCAGGGAGCAATTTCAATCAAAGATATCGGCTGAAAGCAAACTCTGTGGCCTCTCACACAGCGATGGCCTCATCAGAAAGGTGTATTAAAATGTCAGCAGGAAAGAGATGCCAATCTCTGCCTTTCCTAGCACACAATGACATTTTGAAAGCAGTGCCACCTGGTGACACCTGCCAAACAACACGCCGCTGCTCAGCGGAGCATACACTGCCTCAGAAACACCTCAGAGGAGGTAACGGCATTGAATGAAAGCAAAAGGAAAAAAAAGGAGGATTTTTTATTTTTTTTCTTCTATAATTCCTTGTCAAGTTTCCACATGCAAAAATCTTTTTTTCTGAACAGTGGTGAGAGCAAGCGATGGGTTTAATCACTGGCATCAGTTCCTGCCTGCTGACACTGTAATTTATCTCAGCAGAGTGCAGCCCTCCCCTGCGATAAGCTCCCGTGCTACCACAAGTTATGAATCCTCCTGCTAACAGTGAGGCTGACCCATAACCAACAGTACCGAGCTTGGTACAAAGCAGCTTTTGAAGCACAGTGAAGCTTATGCAGGAGTGATCACACACACAGCTTTTAAATTCTGCAAACACCTAACACAATCTGGAACAGCATCTCCTCCTCACACAGCCAACACAACAGTTTTGTGATGCTGGCCACCATGAGAGCGAATCTGCTGTGTCAGGAACAGGCCCCAGACAAAACTGTATATTGGGGTTAATTTAGAGGAGGCACATCAGCTCTCCACTGGTTCAGATGCTACTTTGTCAGAGGAAATCCCACCCTCATTCACTGTATTTCCCCCTCACTCTGAAACACCTCTTTTTTTTCTTTTTTCAGATTCAGTTCCACATCAAACTATAAACTGTAAGTATAAGGGAGCCAAGAACCTCCAGGCTGAGAGGTAAGCCAAGGCAATACCTTCTCCATAAGCATCTCAAATATGGCAGGGCTGTTACACAAAGCAAAAAGCTATTGCTTTAAACTGTCATATCCTTCAGCTGCTGTAAAAGTAGTCTTTTATCTGTCCTCTGGATCTATTTTTACCTGCCTATTCCCAAGTATCAACATTCAGCCAGCAAAGAGAAATCTGTTGCTGCTGAAGGTCTGTGCAACTGTAATTCCCCTTAGGTCCTTCTATGCATGCCTCTCTCTGTGTCCACTGAATGATTGACATTAATTACTTCAATCACAGCACGGACACTAGCTCTGGTGAAAGAGAAAGGGATTAAAGCAAGAGCACATGGAGGAAATTTTCTGTGGGAGGATGCAACACCCCTAGACTCAATAGCAACTTCTGCTAGTGCACTGTATGCTGCTAAAACCGACCCCCATGCTATGATCTATCTGGATATTTGCATGCATCAAGCCATCACAGTGTTTAAGTCCAAGCAATGGATGTATCATGCCATCCAAGCAGGAATATATTATCATTCTGAGAGAGATTAAGTGATCTCAGAATCATGCAAGGAGCCCACCGGAGAGAGAAAAACTGCATCCAGCTTCCTTATGTCTCTGGTCACTTGTAAAGCATCAACATGTCTTTCCAAAACAAACCATCAACTACTTACAGACAAAAACCTACTTTTACTTCATAATATCCTGACTAAAGAAGAAACAGCAGAGTGAATACTGAAAATTCACACCCAGCATATTTTCCTTGCATCATTCATAGCCTGTCATGAAGTCAAAGAGGCCAGCACCACCCCGCCTCTCTAAATTCATACCTATCACATCTGATACATTTACATGTCAAATTTGAAACACAGAAGAAAATGTAACTCATCTAACCTATTTCTCCCTGCCTTTTAGAAAAAAAAAATGTAGAAAAGAAGCTTGCTAAATGCTTCAGGTTGAATGGTTATTTTTCTTCGTCTTTCCACTTGCAAATCAAAAGATGATCATAAAAAGATTAAGAGCAATCTCTGAAAAACATAACACCCCGTACACATGTAAATAATAAAAACATCAGAAAAATCACTTGTCAAATTTCCCTTAGACTTCTGGGTGTTTTTTTGAGAAACAAATGTTCATTGAATTGGATATGGGAGGTGGTTTGATATATGTAATCATCTAGCTGTTGAAGATGAGGGCAAGTCAAGAGAAGCCAAAGTACCACCATGAGAGGCTCAAAGTTTTTTAGCTATTTTCTTGTTTCTCTTTAAAATGGGGATTTTTATTCCTTTTTAGAGAGCTATTAAAGAGAGAGCTAGTGTCAATCCACGCTTTGGATCTAAATATTTTAAAAGGCAAGCAATAATGCTGACAATATCTGGATGCATATATTCCACCATGAGTCATTATATTTTAATATTTTGGCGTCTGGCAAATCACCAAGTGCATCTCTATATAGCTTGTGTGATAATTAAGTTTAAAAGTCATAACAAATGTAAAATAACACATAATGAAACAATCTAAAAGCTACGCATTCACTTTTTCCTTGGAATATTTTCTAATTACCCTCTTGCAAGTTGTCAGCTACCCAGTGATAGTAAAATTGTTTGAATAATTTTAAGAGAAAAATCAAACACATTAACTTTTAATAATATTTTATGAGACTCATAATTCTTTGGGATGTAATAACCTGTTATCCTACTGTGACTAGTTACTTGGATCCATCATGCTGGTCCCCTGGTACTCAAGACAATCTAAGTTTTGAGTAATACTGGCAAAGGTAACAGAGATCCAAAATTAATACATTCCTTTGTGCTTGTAATGTTATCCCTAATGACAGCACTTTAAAAAAAAAAACTGAACAAGGATCAAATTGTGAAGAGCCAGAGGATGACATAATTTACAGGAGACAAGAACATAATGGGACTTTAGTACAAGGATTTAATTATTAGCTTGAATAATATCTGTTCTAATGATAATTGTCTAAAAGGACACTAAACAGTGAAACTCCCTACTGTCAACGCCAGCAGCAAGAGGCAGGAAGACAGTAAATCCCTTTTCAACTTGACGGAGTGCAGAGAAATCTCACATTAATGACAGCCAGCCCACAACTCACCAAGCCCACCATCCCAGGCTGTGGGAGGTACTCCATTTCTCACAGAAGACTGCCATATTTCTTCTGTGTTCTTGTTATCGCAACTGTTCGCAGTCACGTTCATCAATGTAATATCTTGGCTAATTTCACTCTAAAATAAGGTTTGTTTACAAAAGTCTATTCTCCATGGTAAAATATCTAATGCCTGAGCATTTCAAACGTTACTCTACTAATGGGAGACAGGATGGTGAGAGTAGATGTCCTATAGAAAATTAGCACACTCTCCAATTGCCTGTGTTAGTCCTGCCTGTCGGTAAGTGGTGATTAACACCCCACTGGCTGCAGCTGTACTTCTCAATATAGCTTCTCTGAGTAGGAGGATGCACAGAGAGTACCTCATTACTATGTCTTTAAAGCTGTAAAGCAAGAAATAATGCAAAATAAATCCTTTAAACTAAAGGTCATAGACCAGAATATGTTGGCACGAACACCTGCTTGCACCTTTTTTCTGCTAAAATCACAAAGATAAGTGATTTATCTGCTTTTATTTCGTTCCCTTTCATTGCAGGTATGCAGAGGCCACACAACCGGATGTTAATAATTCTCAGCCACAGCAGTATGTTTTTATATAATACCAGAAACAAAGCTTAGGAGCTTAGCTAACAGGCTGCCTTGCTGGCTGAGACAGCAGAGCTGGCATTAGCTATTTCTCCTCCTTGCCCCAAGCTTTTTGTTCACCGCAGACTGGGGGATAACAGACCAGTCATCCTGCTCCCTCCACACTTCCAACACCAAAAAGTTTCTTCCCATTCAAGCCCTTTTTGTGTGCACATTCAACCCATAAACTGACAGGTAAAACCTGGCTGTATTGCTAAGGTACAAAATCCAATAACCACAAACTTATATGAGAGAAAATTATTGTCTGACAATGCAGTGAAATCTGCATGGTCACCTCCTCGATAGATTTTGGTGTCCTTGTGGATAATGCTTCTGACCAGGGAGGACATTGGGGGCTACCCTCAATCTCTACCTTTTGCTGTCACTCACACAAGCTCAGAGGCCATGCAGTCACACAGAAAAGGACAGACAACACTGTTGCACAAAAAAAATCTAACAGTGCTCTGGTGTGGTCCAATCAACTCCCTTTCTAGCTGGAGATAAACCCTTTGCCTTTGTCAGACACATCCCTGTGCACTGCTGGGTGCTGCAGGAGTCCAGGTGCAGCATGTGGAGGGAGCATTACCAGGATGAGAACAGGCACCTGGTCCATTTCCAAAAGGACCCAGTACCCCTCGGAAAATTTAGTCCCACATATGAGCAGTGAATGTATGCAAAAATACAACCACAAATGAGTGAGGTACAGTCGTCTTGCCCTATTGCCTGCTGCAGGCACGCTGAAATAGATGCAGGTTCTATCACTCCATCTGTCACAGAGGTGAAAGTTAGTCTTGGGCAGACACGAACAAAGAAAAATAAAAATAAAAAGAAGAAAGCAAATGTGACTGTTGCTGGTGAACGAGGTACAGGCTGATTTAGAACTACTTAGATGAGAAAGATTTTTATGCAACTGAGTCACTGCAAAGCAAAGCAAAATGATCTGTCTCCCGCTGCCACAGGAACTGAGCACAGCACCCCTTCAGATCACAAATGCAGACTTCTTTGCATTGTCAGGCAATAGTTTTCTCTCATATAAGGTGAACGGTCTGGAGTGGAAGCCTTATGAGGAGCGGCTGAGGACACTTGGCTTGTTCAGCCTGGAGAAGAAGACACTGAGGGGAGACCTCATTGCGGTTACAACTTCCTCGGGAGAAGAAGAGAAAGGGCAGGCACTGATCTCTTCACTCTCATGACCAGTGACAGGATTCGAGGAAATGGCCTGAAGCTGAGTCAGGGAAGGTTTAGGTTGGATATGAGGAAAAGGTTTTTCACCCAAAGCATGGCCGAGCACTGAACAGGCTCCCCAGGGAAGTGGTCACAGCACCAAACCTGTCTGAGTTCAAGAAGCGTTTGGACAATGCTCTCAGGCACACGATCTGATTCTTGGGGTGTCCTGTGCAGGGCCTGGAGTTGGACTTGATGATCCTGATGGGTCCCTTCTAACTCAGCATGTTTTATGATTCTATGAAGTATGGAATTACTGGGTTTTGTAGCTTAGCAATACAACCATACCTGTCGCTTTATGGATTGAATGTGCACACAAAAAGACAGACATGCAGACTGAATTGTCCTGTTGGAACCAGGAATTATCCTTTGTCATCTCTCGGGCTGAAGACTTTCACTGAGATGAAAGTTCTCTTTTTCACAGCAAAGCTAAAAACATCCTGCTGAAAGACCAGCTCCTTCCATCTCCCAAAGTTCCATCAGTGCTGCATGAAGAACAGCCAGTAAAAGCCAAATTGAAGCAAGACTGAGGTATGGGCTGAAAGAAAATAGGCAGCGATTTCAAGAATTCAAAATTCCTGTGGAGTTTTGAAGCTGACCCTTAATTCAGTAGATTTACTGGCAGATCCTGGAACCCTCAGGCAGCTGCAGAAGCCAAGGGCACAGAGTGTCACCGGAGAATGGCAGACAACTCTCTACTGCCCACCCAGCATCTCAGTGCTCCCTGCAAGTGCTGCCTCTAGGGCTGTTCAGTGCAGCTCTCTAGTTAAGGAGCTGTGCCTTCCCCTCATGTGAAACCTGGCAGCCTGGAGAAGACACAAGATAAAAAAATTCAAGGATACAATGGAACCACCACTCAGGCATGTATCCTGCCCTGGCAAGCCACTGGGTGGCATGGTAGCATGATTCAGCTTTCTGAACTGACATTTAATACTTGCATTTCCCTAATACACATGGGATTATGCATGGATACCTGACAAGTCACCTTGCACTATGTATTCACCACTGCTGTTAGGATAATTAAGCTGTCACCTAACAGGGGGAGGATTATGAGTGCAAGGAACAAACCTGATGCAAGAGCCAAGCATGGACTACTGAACATTTTATTTATCTTCTTACTTATTTTGATAGCAATAAGAGCAGTCATGAAACATGTGCCAAACAACAAAAATCTAGCATAGCTCTTCCTCAACGTGTCATTTACAGATAGAAGAACAGAAAAATTCGTAATTACAAGAACTCATCCATCCACACAATTATAACAAATAGAATATTTCTGCTTTTAAATACTCGAGACACTCAATCTGGTTATGTCAGAAGGCTTTAGATTAGATTGATAATGCAAATATGCCAAACTTGTCCACTTGTAGAGATGCAGTACAACTAAGATTAATAAACATGTCACCAAGAAAAGCTTACGAACCAGAGTCTGCAGATTTAAGCTTGAATTGTTGAGGCATTACTGGGGAAAAAATCCTTATAGAACAAAAATATGAGCTAAGTTCAGAAGAGAGAGTCTTGACTGCAGCTGTCCTTATTTACACTTAGAAAATCTTTGGTGGGCAACACCCCATGCTTCCCACCATTGCTCTAAATCTGGAGATACAAAGTGGGTCTCTGAACTGTTTCCGGACAACTGAGTTTACCTACATCAAAAACCTCTGTGCCCTGGAATGCAGAAATCTGAAGAAAAATCTGAAATATGTATATTTTTGCACGTGTTTTGGGTGATATGGTGAACAGAGAAAACCCTCAGGCAGCACCAAACTCTTTCGTTCCAAAAAATCTGCACAGCAAGATGGCAGGAACAGGCTGGGAAGGTACCCCACAGTACCACCAATGGCCAAGGCTGTTAGAGAATCTTGAAGAGAACTTACTGCCATCCCAGACGATGGAAGGAACATCAGAGAAATCAGTCAGTGATCAAGGCAATCCCCTTCAAAGCCTCTCTGATTGTAACACTGTATTATGGGCCTGTCTGGCTACTGTCATGTCAGGAACAGGTTTGCCCCAAAGCCAAGGGTCTGTGTGGGAAGGAATGCCGGTCCTTGTACCGACCTGAAATTGTGATGGCCAAGAGCAGTGAAGACAGCTATGCTCCTCCACTCTACACACCCTTGCCGAAGCAGAATCAGACCAGTCTGGCAAGCATCAGGACAGACAACCAAAAAGAGAAGGATGCCACCACCCCGATCTCTCAGATGTACTTTTTAAGGCTGGTTGGAAGTACCTGCCGGTTTGGAAGTACAGTACATACTGCCCTCCACCAGGCAAACTCGGTTCCCTTCTTCCATAGCTATTCTTGCTAGGTTTGAGAGCCAGAAAAAAATTAAAACAAACAAACAAGTAAAACCAAACAAAAACCCCCCAACCAAAACCAAAACAACAACAAAAGCAGAGACAGATGCCATCACCAAGTTTGAGCGTCAACCACTCACCTTTCAGGTAATCCTGCAGGGTAACTGCAACCAGTGAGGAACCAGAAGTGAGGCGGTGCCACTCCAGCCCCAGCCCCATGCTGGCACAGACCGTGTGGAGATTCTCAATGTGGAGATCTCAACAATGAGAAAAATGTTTAATCAGCCATATTTATTTTAATTTTTAAAGATTATGGGTTGGGGTTTTTTTAAGGCCTATGATTAGATTTTCAAATTAAAAAAGGGAAAGGTGTATCATTTTTTGAGTGCTTCCATAGTTTCACTTAGACCTCAAAATAATTAATGACAATGCAGTAAGTTACCTAGGAGTATCAATATAGACTGTCCAAAACAGTTTAACACTTCTTAAGACTTCTTGATACTTTCATAGTAATTAGCTATAACTCAACAGTATGCTCCTGGGAGCTCCACAGCTAATTACCTTTCACGGCTAAGGAAACTTTTATTTAAGTATTCATACTAAATGCATTCTCTCATGAAAGAGTATGTCTGAAAGCTACATTAAGGCAAAATATGCACAAATAAATGCATCTCTGTGATTTGTGATGGCTTGTTGATGCATCAGAATGAAGACTACAAAAATTAGAAAAAAATCTGACATTTTTCTTAAAAAGAGGTACCTCCAGTTAATATCCTCCATATGCACAGCACTCAACTAAAAGATTTTCAGAAACAGCCTCATTCTATGTCATGGCAAGAAACAATACAAAACATATTGGTTATCAAATGGCTGGCATGAATTTTTACTGCATATAAAGAAGTATGAAATTTTAGCATGTGAGTTATCTGGCTGCCTTAACAAGAAACAGTGCATGTGATCACATTTTTTTTAATTCTACTATATGGATGCTTCATGCCATATGAAACACAGAACTTCCCATATAGAAGGAAAGCACTGTACAGAAATAATTATGGTTCACAAAGTTTAAAATGTTCTTTAATCAGATTTTATATAAACATACTAAAATTTAAAATAGATTCTCACAACTGTTTGAAAAATTTTGTGCCTAGTACTGAATGTCATTCCTGCTGTGGATTACCTGCAGGAACAGACCTGCTACCTTCTTACTATGAGAGGAGTGGTCAGCATTACATAGGGGCTCAGGCCCTATCAACCCAGGAGATCGATTCAGCTGTAATCCTAATGTTTGTTTTGAAGCACACCCTGTTTTATGAGAACAAATACAAGCAGAAAACATAACTTCCAAGCAATTCATTGTATAGAAGGGGCAAGCCACTCTCCTACTACTTTCTAACCAAATTTCAGAAGCTCTACTCAGTCACATCTGCGCAGTCCTACCAGAGATGTAAGAAAACAAAGAGAAGCTGTGTGCAAGTGAAGTTCAGCAGGAGCCTGCTGCTGGGCCAGTCCAGCAAGCATGTTTCTGGGGAAAAGCCTGAAGGGAGAGGGAAGCAGTCAGTAGCGGCTCAGTGCTGTGATAAATTACACAGCCACAGGCTACAATGTATGGTGCTCTCAGTGAAGCAACTGAAGGCAGCTTGGTAGGGCTCTATGAAGATCAATGATACACCAAAGACTACCATTAAAGGACACATTCATCTTCCTCTAATCAATATCAGCCTTAAAATGATCTCCTTGACACACTATTCTTACAAGCATTGCTGCTGGGCAGCTTCAGGTCACTTGTTATCCTCTGGCTCAAGTCTTATTACTGGCAACTACTTCATATGCTCCCCTTAGTGGAGGAATTCAGCTTCCTCTGAAACTTAACAGACAAACTGAGGAAATATAAAAGTGACATCAAGTTTAAGGAAGATACTGAGATGCATTCAGTCTCTTCAATAGCCTCTGATACAAATGGTGCACACAGCAAGAGATTTTTTGTCTTTTATCAGATCAAAAAGTCTACTCTTACACACTCTTCATAGATTTTAGCAAGTCACTGCCAAGGGGATTCAGAACTAATGAAAAGCATCTCAGATCTGAATAAAAAGCAATTAAAGAGAAAGACGCAGAGGACTAAAAATGCAAACCATAATTTATCTTATGCTCAGCCAAAGTGTTACGTGAATTTGTATTCTCTCCATCAACAGGGATTCTTGCCCTCCTGAGATGAGCTTTATCCTCTGCATGGAAAGCCGAGAGACGGCTCCTGATGCATGAATGTACTGAAGCAGTGTCTTGGGGGTGCCAGAGTCCCATAAGTTTCTTGATCAGACTGGCCAGTGTCCAACCTCCTGCACTAATGGGAACTGCTAGTGGCCTGTGCTCTTGCAGTTCAGCTGCCCTCAGGGTACAGGTTAGTGAGCACCCTACAACCTCCTGGACCGCAGCATGACAGATCTCTCTGCAGTCAGGAGAGCATACTTTCCTTGTGTTTTTGAAAAGCAGGTAGACAATTTCCTTTTCCACACACAGGCATCTCTGAATCAGGGGACACTTGTGGGTCCTCAACCCTCCCATCAGGAAATGGTCTTTCTAGGCGATTCAGTATTCACTCCCCGAAAAAACAAATGCTATTGTTTTGCTTTGTCTGCTGCTGCTGCTAGGGGCAAGGGGGTTAACACTTGAGTTAACACATCCTAGATAAATCCATTTTATATTTGTTGATCCTTCCACATTGGCTTGATCAAGCTGCTAAGTCAAGATATCTTGAGCATTAATGTCAGAGTGAAATTGCTTATCTACTTGGTCAGCACGGTTGAGCAGAGTTTACCATCATGGTCTTGAGGGCAGTGACTCAGAAGCCATTTAGGAAAGGCCTCCCGTAGCCAATGTGCACTGGTTACTCCAGGAAACCCGCTGCACCTATGAGACACACTTGTCCCTAAGTTCACCTTATCTTATTTACTGCTCTTCAGCACTGTGCTGTACATGGACAGAAAGTACTCTGCTTTACTACTAGCTAGAATTTAGTTCTGCTTAATTAAAAACATCATTCTAGCTAAATGAATGAGATTTCATTAGGATCTTGACAGATATTCATTTGGTAGGGGTCACAGTCATGATAATACATCACTATTTTTCCTGTACTTAAAATATGGTTCTGCCCAGCTACAAAGTTCAGATCTGAACATACTATGCTGATAAATCCAAAACCCATGCATATATTTGAATTAAAAGTTGCACTTGAGAAAAATACTGGTATGGCCTGAACTGAGACACTACACCGCTAGAGAATCCAGAATTAGCAGCTTTGCAAGTGAGTCTTTGCCCAAGATGATTCTCCCATTTGACGCTGAAACTTGCAACTGTGAAAAGGTTTATATATATTTAAGAAACAATTACAGCTAGTGATGCAAAAATAATTCCCATGCCAAAAATATTTCAGAAATTAGGAGAAAATATAAGTCTATTTTGATTATAATTAGGTTTCCTGTGGTGAGTGAAATGTTTTCTCATTTATCCTTTCATTCTACCAGTGTAATCAGTCACCTGGTTCTTTATGAACTATGCACCATGGTGTACACACAAAACTGGTTGGAGGCAGTCTCAGGACCAGCTTCTGCAAATGTGATGCCCCAGGCAGGAAATAGGCATGGGGTACATACATATTAAGAAAAATAATAATAATAGTAATTAAGGAACAAAGCTTAACTCCACTTTATTGCTTCAAACTAATGTAGTTATTATACTGAGCAACAGGACTTTTAATTTCTAATTACTGCATCTATTTTCCTAAACAGATTTCTAAGTTGTTGCAAAAACCTGGATAATTGTTCCATATGAACAATTACCTATTAAGATTAAATAAACAATATTCATTGGACAGTTATGTTAAACTATGTAATTATTCAGGAAAAGAAAAAATGAATCAATAGTTTGCATTTCTAGCATTTGATGAAGAAATCATTTTTGGAGTTTCTTTTTAAAAGTGGAAGGATTTTTCAAATTTTGTAAAATTCAGACTTGAGCTAGTTCAGAGAGCTGCTTGCAAATCGAACCTGTATTTGCAACAAACATGAAAACTCTAAAGAACATTTATTCACTGCTTAAAACAAACTGCTTTTGAGTACAAGACTCCTCAGTGAGATTTTATCTTCTTTTAAAGGGAAAGGAAAGGTTGGCAAGAAAGTTAAAACAGGGTATAAAAAAAAGTAACTTCTCCAAAGCTTTCTGCATTTGGTCCCATTACATTCCAGCTTCTCTGCTTTGCAGGATGAATCAATAAAAGATACTTCCACTTTTAAAGGAACATAGAAATGGAGTAGTTCTAGCAAGTACCCCATTTACTACAATGAGGTAAATTAAGATGGGTCTTTGTGATTACATGCTTTGCATCCCACTGAAGCTCACCAGCAGTTCATTAGTGCTGTTCTAGTTCTATGACCATTGTCTGAATTCCCACTTAAGCACTGTAGTTCACCTGTACTGAAAATAAAGTTTAATGTATGCTTTGAGTTTTGCAGCAATTTTTTTTTTCTGCTGGAAGTTGCACAGAGAGGATAGGGGAGCATCTACCCCCTATTGCTGCTATGGTTTACATCTTGCAGGGCTTTTTCCTATGCTGTTCTTAACTTCAAGCATTCAAATAGCAATTTAATCTGAAGTGTTTCCCAGATCAAGACATTGATCTTTCATTGTGATTTATCACTTTGAGACTGGAAATAAATGAAATCTTTTTTTTAATATTGAATTGTTAGCTGGCATGAGAGTAACATTATAAAATCGTGCCATGTCAACTATCCCCTAGGTAATTGCAAGTATCTGTGCATCCACATGTGTTCATTTCCATGTATTATCAGTATTAACCAGCTGTTCCCCTTACTAAGCACAGGGAATACAAGCAATACTCTAAATCTTGATGTTGTCACATCTAATTGCCCCAAATAAACCCAAGAATCTTCTAGGGTAAAGCACTGCAGGTATCACTACATATGTTCACTGAGTGACTAGTGAACAGTCACTAGTGAATAGTCACTAGTGAATAGTCACTAGTGAATAGTGACTAGTGAACCAGTGAGCTTGAAATGGCAGAAAACACTGGTGTTCCCTCCTAGGTTTTAAATACCACAGACTTTATCAAAAGTAGTGATTGCAAAATTTTGAGCTTATAGATGTTCCTCTCTCTTGGCTGCATGTAGAGTTATGGCTCCATGTAAGCATAGCTGAGCAACTTGCCTGGCATTTGCAATTACTTTTTATGAGGAAAAAAAAATTCAAGTGATGCAATATCTTCCAGAAAGGGAAAATTTTATTTGGGAGATATACATGACAAACCCACTCATCCCCTAGAAATCCAGATACATTTTATAACTAACAGTTTTGTAAAGAAAGAGGCAATTTCAGAGCCAGAAACCCATGAGCACAAACAGCCCCAGACAATTTATAATTCTGTACTATAAATAGTTGGTCCATAATTCATTGACAAAGAGTTAATGAGAATATTTGTAACTAATACCCATAAGAAAGATAAGGGGTGGTATAATGTGGTTTATACTTTCTAACAATACTTTCCAAGGACAGCAGGGAAAGCTTCCTGACAGCAAAAGCAACAAGAAATATTGCACTGACCTACCGATTTCCCGCAATCCCATCAAAGTAATCCATGTGTAGAAACATTAAAGAACAATTTGTCTCAACTGACAGTTTCCAAATAACTAGATGCCTTTTAATTGCTGGCATCATTAACCTTAATAGTATAATTGTGTAGCACCAAATAATAATAATAATAATAATAACAACAATAACAATAATAATAGTAACATAATTTCCCATCACTTACAAATTGTTCAGCAAAACTAGAAAAAAAAATGATGTGCAGAATAAATTTTAAGAAGGAAGGGAAAGGGAAAAAAGTTCCTAACAGATAAGAACTGGAACTTCATCAGTTTTATCTGTCAGCTCACAAGTTTTAAGGAATATCTTCACGTAAAGTTCCTTAGACAAGTAATAAATATTAATAATTGCCAACTGTCTACAGGTTTCAAGTGACCTTTTCAAACAACATGTCAACTCTCCCCATTCCGAGGACATACTGTGGAGCATCATATAAAACCAGCATTGTCTTGAATGATTCATTCCTGGGCACACACAGCCTTCAGCAATGCTACCTGCTAAAGTAACCTCTACTGAAGACATGTTGACATACTCTTTTATTGACAAGTCTAACCATGCATCCAAAAAAAAGTAGGTATATTCTCTCTCCCTAAACAGCTCAAAAGGCCTTTCCTACCTAGTCTGAAGTTCCTGAGATACTCAGGGTTGGATATTGGTCACCAGAAGTTGCCTCTGCACTCAAGAGAGAGGGAAAGACATCCCTAAAAGGGGATTTAATGATCTGAATGAACCTCTGAAGGTTATAGATGGGTTAGTCTGTATCTAGTTGGTTGTGAGATGCATTTGGATTAAAAATATCTATCATGTTTTAAATAGAATAGCAAATGTGAAATGAAAGAAAAATTCATTTGGTCAGACAAATCTGACTCAATAATTGTCATTGGTGTAAATAACCAATCTATTCTATTATTTTTGGCATGGTCATCTTCACGGAAAGGGAAGGAGCCAATAGGTCATTTTGTTCTGCATTAGGGAGCATAATGCAGCAAATTTCTGCTTGAGCACATAAACATCTGGGAAAAGAGCATTGGCCTTCAAGGGGAGACAGTTGCTCAGTGTTTTAATACATACATAAGCGCTGCATTAAATATAAAACCCAGGCTGTGCAGTTCTCTATGTCAGTGGAAAATACAGAACTAAACTATATTACCTGAATATTAATCCTTGAAAGAAAACATCATTAGAAAGCAAGAAATGAGGAAGAACAGCCTCTTCGATAATATATGAGGCTTGTCCTCAGCTCTGTTCCTATTTTGGCCATTGCTACACTCTTCCAGTTGTCCTTTGCCAGCCTCTTCATCATCTTTTGACTCTTTCCTCACTCAGAAAACAAGGATAATAATTCTCAGCTCTTTTAGGTAGTGGTTTGAGACCCATTGATAAAAAGCTAATCACTACAATGAGATTTTCTACAGTAATTATAATTGTCCTGAAAGACAATAAGGTATACAAAGAGGATAGTCCTTACACTTGGAACTGTAAAATATGTTTGGTAAAATAATTATTGAAAATAATTATTTAAAATAATTATTTTCAATAATTATTGAATGAAAATGTGTTAAAAACTCAACAAAGTGAGAAGCTTACAAAATATCTGACTCTTGTCCCTTCAGTTCTGCATTAGGTACACTGAGTTTTCAGTGAGGAGCCACATCCAACAGTAGTGAATGCTTTCTTTTGAATCTATATTCTGGATGAGCACAACTATACTGTTTCCTGCAACTGTATTTCCAGAGAAGAGTCCAAGCTTATTTTGCTTCAAGCCCTCATCAATTCCTATCATATATTGTTGGGTTTGAGTTTGGTCTGACCCATATTGGGGTTTCTGTGTCTACCCTGTTCTGCTGCACTACAGCAGGCAACAGCTACTCTCCACAGACCCACAAACTTTTCTACCCCAAAGAAGAGTATAACGTGATCAGTAAAACCTAGATAGGCATTGGTCTACCTTCAGATATGTTACTTTAATTCTTGGGACAAAGCCACTAATCTTCAAAGGTAGCCACAGACACACTTAATGCCCTAAACAGAAAAGTTACAGAGTAGTCTGAGGACAGTCATATGCACAATCTCAGCTATTTTTAAATTTAGCACTTCTGTTGCATATTGCATTTTTCTCCCTCCTCTATGCTCAGAGTTGATGCTTACTTAGGAATATCATACTGTGGGACAGAACTATCAAAAATCAAGAGGATTTGATTCTTTGCCATGGCATATACATATATATACTTCAACTTAAAAACAAAAAAAAAATAATACAAAACTAAAATTTGAGTAACAGATTTTCTGTAAAGCTCTAACAAAGCTATCTCCAGCGCACTATGAATATTCTTGTTAAAAGGGACATTTAAACACTGTGGCTCTCTAGAGCTACCTCATTGAGATCTATGTGGCAGGAGTATTATGCATGGTACTCCCAACAGAACAGTTGAAAAACTTGAGATATCCCACAGACAACCAGTAGCAATCCTGTCATCAATCATCTCCAAATTTTATCCAATCTGCTCTCATAAACTGTTATTTAATATGACTGCGTCTGGAGAGGCTCCTAGGAGAGCTCCTGTTTCCAAGCAGGGAAAGAAAAAAAAGAGCTGTTGTTAATCTTTCATGTTAAGAAAATGAGATTGAACTAATAAAACACAATTAGCAAATCTGTTCTGTTTAGGGAAACCAAATCATGCTCGCTGCTTAAAAAACTTTTTGCATTTTTGTTAATGCCAATTTTTGTCCTTCTCTTGCATTTTTATAAATTCCAAATTATTCTCTTCTTAGTTGCATGGCTTAGGTATTTGTAGTGGGTTTCTGTGGCTGGGATTTGGTAGTGGAGGGGAAATAGGGGTGGCTTTTGTTAGAAGCTGCTAGAAGCTTCCCCTGTCTGTTGGAGCCAACGTCAGCCAGCTCAAGGATGAGCTTCCTGCCACTGGTCAAGGCCAAGTCCACTAGAAATGATAGCAACACCTCTGTGATAACATATTTAGGAATGAAAAGTTATTGTGCAGTGAAAAATTCCAGCCAGGGAAGAGCGGAGTGAGAACATGTGAACAACAATGTAGACACCAAGGTCAGTGCAGAAGGAGGGGCAGGAGGTGCTCCAGGTGCCAGAGCTGTGGCCTCTGCAGCCCGTGGTGCAGACCATGGTGGAGCAGCTGTGCCCCTGCAGCCCATGGAGGACCATCGGGGTGCAGAGACCCACCTGCAGCCCATGGAGGAGCCCGTGCTGGAGCAGGTGGATATCTGAAGGAGGCTGTGATCCTGTGAAAGGCCCAAGATGGAGCAGGGTCCTGATGGGGACCTGCAGCCCATGGAGAGAGGAGCCCACGCTGGAGCAGGTTTTTCCCGGGTAGGACTTGTGGCCCCTGTGGGGGACCCACGTCGGTACAGCTCATTTGTGAAGGACTGCACCCATGGAGAAGTGACCCATGGGACAGCAGTTTCATGAAGAACTGTTGCCTGTGGGATGGACCCATGCTGAAGAGGTCCATGAAGGACTGTGTCCCGTGGGAGGGACCCCACAGGAACAGAGGAAGGACTCCTCTCCCTGAGCAGTGGTAGAAACAACAGTTGACCATAACCCCCATGCCCTGTCTCCCCACACCACTGGGGGGGAGTAGGTAGAGTTTGGAAGGAAGAAGGAGATAGTGAAAGGTGTTTTTAAGATTATTTTACTTCACACTCCTTTGCTCTGATCCCATCAGTAACAAATTTAAGTAATATCCCCACTGGGAGTCTGTTTTGCCTGTGATGGTGATCAGTAAGTGACCTCTCCCAGCTCTTATCTCAACTCATGAATCCTTTGCTGTTTTTTCTCTCATCTGTCCAGTTGCAGAATGGAGGGAGAGAGTGGCTTTAGTGGGTACCTGGCATCCAGCCAGGGTGAACCCACTGCAGTATTGTATTAGGATAATTGGACATAGGCATTGGAGTACAAATGCTCCCCTGTGAAAAACTCTAGAAAGGTGGGGCAGATTGTGGTTTTGCTTTGCCACTAAAAACCTCTTTTGTCTTAATCTTCTCTGTTGACACCCTTAAGGCTAAATACAAGAAGAAAATCTTCAAAAAGAAACATGCAGATTGTCTCATAAAATGCTGATATCAGTCGAGCAGAGGATAAAAAAGTACACAGAGATGATTTTTTTCATCCATTAATACCTCAACCAAGTATTACTGCTTTTTGTCAAGGGTAAAAGTTATGTTTTATTTTTAGGCTGCAGACTCACTGTTACATATTGGGAGGTGGCTGTATGCACTGTATTTGCTACATGCTACATAGTAAAACAGTTGACATTACTTGGGAACAAGCCACCACACCCACAGAGTTCCATGTTACATTTGATATTCAGAGATGTTGTTCATTGTGACAGCTGTTGCCAAGTTTTGCTTCAGAATGCACTGTAAGAGTGAAAGCATACCAAGATCAAAGGTAAGCTTTATAAAAAAAGACTGCTGTAGGAAAGCTAGAAGAGAAAAGGTTTGCTACTAAAAATCACATAAGACTGCAGGACCAGATAACTGAATTTCACCTTAAACAAGATCATTCCCCCTGAGATGAAGATGAACTAGAAAACTGACTTTTTGGGACCTCTGAACTGAAAAAGATTCTTTATTCTCCAAGTTATCACACAAAAGGAACTCTGCAGGGATAATCATGATCAAAAGTATCTGCTTTGTGCAAATGAAGGTGATACCATATGTTAAAAACATATTTCTGACAGTTACAATGAGCAGTGAACAATTCTGCTATTGATGTGCTTTAAGAAGACTATGATTAAGTCACTAAGTCATAGTCACTAAGACTATGACTTTAAAGGGAGGTTACAAACAGGATTAAACACTGAGGAAAAAATATATACACTTCCAGGAGCTCTTCCTTAATTTGATAAAACCTTCGGGACAGTTTTTCTCCAGACCACAGCAATAGATGATTTGACTGGGGCAGGAGTAATCCTGTGAATCATGTCTTCTGCCTTTGGGTCTCCTGTTTGCCCATTAAAGATTGGAAGAGTTATTTCACATACCACTTCAGACAGACCTAAATAATTGTGCCTTTCTGCCAAGCTCTTACCAGGAATCAATGGCAATTCATGAGACTGAGTCACATGTAACAGTTTCATTGGTGTGTTACTTGACTTTTGCCATTATAACTAGATTGTCCAACTTCTTTTCTCCTTTGGCACATGACTTCTATCAGTTTATATATGCTGTTCTCATTCTCTGTTGGCATTCCTGTGTTGTCTGGAACTTCATCAGGGAAGGTGCATCACTCCCCCCCATCCAAGCTCGTAGGCCAGTAAATAGCAAACAGCTCCTGGAACAAAGGCCCTCATTTCTGAAAGATGTATCTCTATTCCTATGGGAATACTGGAACAAAATTTTCGAAGAGACATATTAACCAATTCTATTCAGCTTACTGTGTTCAGCTAAAACCTTATTATATTCAGCTCATAGATTCCTTCTCCCTCTTTGAACAAAATATACCTACTTCTCCTGAGGTGTTTCATTAAAAAAAAGCTGTTTGCAAGAAAATGTCCCTTCAAACTAAGTCCCATCAAAAGACCAGTCAGCTCTCAAAATCACTGAAGCTTGATCAAATGCAGTTAGCACACAGGAATCTCAGTGGTCTTCAACAATACTGTAAGAAGTTGCTTTGTTCTAAGAGGCAGCAGGTCACTAACATGACAAATTCTAGAACTGAGCAAGAATGAATTGCGCTGAAAATTGTGGCTCAAGTAGCTGTCAAGCTCCTTAAGATAAACACTAGTAGGTCTAACAGCATGCACAAAAAGCTGTCTGTCCAACATACAAAGGATTGCTATAAAAACATCTTGGGGCTTGGATCATATAGAGAAATAATGTAAGTGGACCTCCTCTTTTTAAATTCGGTTTATATATTCATGCCAATCTTCTGCTTCTATTTCCTCCTAGGAAATACATCTAAGCCAAAAGGAAAGAATTCACTTTTATGGGAAAGTGTGATCTTATTTGGTTTAAAAGCTTCTGATCTATAAAAAACATGGTAACAAAACACACAATGTGGTTCCTGTTTACTTAATGCACTGTTTCCCCAGTAATTATGGTACTGTCATAAATATAACTTCTTGCTTTTATTGCTTTGGAGATATTTTCCTGTTTCAGTAATTCGAACAGAACTGAATTGTACACATAAATTTTGCCTTCTTTCCACTAATGTTACCAATCAAACCTATAGGATTGTAAGCAGTGTCAACATCTTTATGAACATTGTTCCTCTTTGTCTTTTGAAATAAGCCAAAAAAGAGACTGTTCAGGGAAGAAATATTTGGCATTTCTGTATATCACACATAAACGCTCCTTCTCTTTTTATGGATGCTGTTAGCCTGGTAGAGCAGAGGGCCAGCCACCTCCTGTCCAACCTCCTCCACTGTAGGGGTCCACAGGTTTCCCTTGTCACCAAGCTGCAGCAGCAGGGATGGGGCTTGCTTGGGATGCACAAATGAGACACTGTGCTCTTTAAAGCATTTGGACCAAAAGCTGGCTCAGGAAGGGACACATTTCCATCTGGCCTGTTAGATGTGAATCCTGATCAGGAAATCTCTGTGGCTCCTGGATTACCTTGTTCACTGCCCTTCTGGAGGTAACCTTGTCTCAGGTGATCCAAGGCCTGGCCACAAATGGCAATTTATAGCTGAATTCCAGCACAGTGCCTTGAACTTTAATCCTTCTGGTGGCTCATTAAGAAAGGAGTAAGCCCTACCTTTTCCCCTGGGGTCAAGCACAAAAAATGGATTAAGTCATTGGTTGTCAAGCACTGGAACAGACTGCCCAGAGAAGTGGTTTAGTCATCATCCCTGGAAGTATTTAAAAGATAGGTAGCTATGGTGCTTAAGGACATTGTTCAGTGGTGCTGGCCCTTCCTGTGTCTTCCCTCATCATTCTCTGCAACCGGAAGGACGGAGGAGAACACTACCTGTGCTCCTGATCTCAACCCAGTACCAAGGCCCTGAGGTCTCTCTTGCTTGCACTTGGGCTTCTTTTTGCAACTTCATTGTTGCCCACCTGAAAAAACAGTAATGGACAATGATCTGAGGACATACCAGGGTAAGAAGTTTTCACTTCCCATCTTTAACCCAAGCCCCAGGGAGGCAGCAGACTTCCCAAGAAACGGGTCCAGGCTGCATACTGGGTCTTCTGTTCCCTTCAGGAGACAGTCTTCTATGACAAGAACCCATTTCTTTCTTTTATGGAAGCAGTTCTGATGCAGGGCATAGGCTGACTTAACCTCAGTGGCACTGTCAAGCTAGATGAACCATTGTCCTCATCACTGTTTGGTTCCACTTGGACAAACTTGTACCTATTATGCCAGGGTACTCGGGGAGGTGGGGTAGTCAGAGAGGAGATGCACCTGCTGCACTGGGCAGGAACTCGTCACCATCACGCCCGATCCCTTGAGTTCAGCCAGGTAGAGAGTGGATAAGGAATCCTCCATATCATGCATCCTTGCCTACCTGTCAAGCCTGTCTCGGGAAAGGTAGGGTGCAATTCCAATAGTCCACTTCTCTCTCACACTCCCTGATGATTCTAAACCCCAGCAGCTTCTTCTGTAAGTGTAGGGGGAGGTTTGGCCACCAATGTTCCTGACATGGCCAGGTCTCATCAGCCACTGATGCACAAGCCATGGGGTCCTGGCGGATTCCTCAGGAAATCCCTGAAGTTTCCCAGGTTCAGGAACCCCAGTGTCCACCACATTCAAGCACTCCGGTGCAGACTGTGCTAGAACTGGAGCCGTTAACTTTGGCAGTGCTAGGCTAACAGCTGGACTTAATGATCTTAAAGGTTTTTTCAACCTAAATGATTCCATGATTTTAAGTCCAGCTATGCAGCAAAATGTCTACTTCAAGAGTGCACTACTGGGATGCTGGAGCCATCTGAGTTACAGCTCGACAGCAGCACCTGGGTGGATGTTGCACTTCCACCACCCCAAAGGAGCAAAGCACATGAATGACAGAGCTTAGCACCACTAAGAAGCCGCATCAAAACTACTAGAAGGAAGTCTAGGTACACTCAATAGAAATTTATTTAAGTAGCACCATCACAATGCCACTTTTTTTTTCATTTGGAGAGCAAAGCAAACAAGAAGAAATAAGAACAGCCACAGCACATCTTTTTCAGTCTGTCCAGAGGTCACACTGCTGATTTGCTTTTCCTAACTTTCAGACAAAGTAGTATGTAATGTCTGAGATCTGCATGGGAGTTCCTGTCTACTTTGACAAAAATCTGAAAAAAAAAATAAAATGTTACTGTTCGGCACTGGAAATTTTTTATTGACCTTTTTCTAGGGAGGAAAATAATTTTTAATGTTTCTCTGAAATATTTATACAGTTTTCCACCTTTCTATCATAGGCAAAAATCCTTAACTTCTCTGTCAGTGTGCTCAAACCAAGTCAGCTTAAGGTTACTCCTACAGCTATGCCTTAGTCTCATCTAAGCAGTTTGCATCTTAATAGTAGATACGCTCCTTACAATAGAGTCCTAAGACTTTACTTACTCCCGACTCCTAAACAAAATTTTTAGTAGCAGATCAGACACTTGTTCTCATTGATTTTGTAACTACAGATCTGTGCTTCTTTCTGTGAATTACTCAGTTCCAAAAAACCTGTAGGAATTAAGATCCTACTGTGGACAGAGTGGGACTAAAGACAAAGTATGTGTACCTCCAAAAGAGTTTAATTGCCCAGAAGAGGTCACAAGGAGAAATGGCTTTTCCTCCAGCTCACAGGTTGAAATACCACCACCAAAGTGGTGTGAACGCATAGCTTAAAATTCTCATTTAGCTCCCTACATGAAGTCTCCTTATCCTTGACTTGAGAAGAACAAGATGAATTCCACTGATGGAGAATTTCAGGACAGTGTTTGATGCATACTGACTTTATAATTAAAAATATACAACTGAAGGAAAGATGGTCATAAAATGTTGCCTAGGGCTATATTTAATACATGATGTTGTTTTAGTTTCCTCCTTACATTATATTTTTATCATCAACCCAGGGAGTTCATTAAATCTGTAAGGCTGATGGAAGTTATTTGACAGCAGATTGTATTACTAGAGAGAACTATCGATCCAGGGTACTCGATCTCATTACAACACACTTCCATAAAGCTTGTGAGAGGCAGCAATCTGTTGCTTCTGCACTAACTACAGTTATTTCTTATGGATGGAATAATGAAGTGTTTTCTGATGTATAATCATGACAGATTTTATCTGGAATGAGTAAAACAAGTAAAAGTCAGTCATAAAATATAGCATGGCTGGAATCAAAGGAAGCAAACTCCTCTGCTCTTCCATTAGAATGACAAATAACTAACACATTGTGCAGCTCCTTGTATATGACATTAAATCTCAATCATTGTTTTCCTACTGTGAGATTAAAATGGAATTATTTATCTGGAATATCAAAAAGGGCACTGCATCATGAACTCTAAACTTGTTTTGATGCAGTATCTTTCCCAATAAAGACTAAACAATGTCAACTGGGCTCCCTTATCACTGAAGATTCAATATACAAAACCTTCAAGGGGGCAGGAAACCACCACTTGAATCTTAAAAACAATTATTAAACAGGGCTTATATCATATGTAATTCATATAACTGGAATTCACTAACCTGAAATTCACAAGAAGGTACTCAACTTAAGCAAATCTGTAACACAAAGGACTCAGAGGAACTCTTTCACCAGGTTTTACATAATGAAATACCAAATTGTATGTACCAGTTTATGTTGCTAGATTGATAGCTGGTAGAAATATATTCTTCTAAAGCAGTGACATACTTTCATATAATTTCAGTACTCTCAGTTTAATCAAAATTCAATATTTGGGGCTGAGGTTTTCAAAGATTAGTGCACTAGTCTTTTCAAAGACTACACACACAAAAATTCTCCTTGTTCACATGTAAGAATTCACTTCATGGAAAAGCCTGAACAGGATCATGCTTTGGAATAACAAAACATAGCTTAGCTGTTACTTTAGTGTCAGGAGCACATGCACGTACACAGATTTGGCCATGTTGTATCACTTCCATAAAACAGATCATACATGTTGATCCATGTGGACCAACCACCTTGGGGAGGGAAGGGCAATGGCAGAAAAAGATCAAGAAAAGACTGGGAGCATGCCTCTGAACAGAATTTAAAATGTAGGGACCTATCAACAATGTTCTGCTGGTAGGAGAGAAAGATGGATAAGAGAGAACCTAACAGTTCTTCAATCTGGCTGCTGGTCTACTCATTTGCCGAGAGCAGACCAACCCTCTGCCTCACGAACTGCAAAGGTCTGGTCCCTGCTATGGATGCAAAGGAGTCTTCTGCACATGATTTGTGTGAAACAATTTGCATGAAGTGCTGTATTTTGGCAGCTGCCCCCTACCCAGCACATTCTTAATATTTAAATTAAAAATGCTAAGATGGTACAGTACAACTGGTGAATGAAGGATTCTCTACACAACAGCTTATCCACCTCATAAAAGAGTTTTGGTCTTTGTGCACTATAATCACAAAATAAGTTTGTGTCAGGATGAATATATATAATAGGTACCTGCCAGTCCATATTCTCATTATAAATCATACATATGAAAGAACAAAATTACAACAGTATGAAATAGCTTTACCTCTGGCTTTTCTTGACTTCCACATGCTTAATTTGACACAGCAACACTCTTCTTAAAGCCTGTTCTTTTGCATGTCTACCTCTT
Source organism: Lepidothrix coronata (assembly GCF_001604755.1). Classification (NCBI taxonomy): domain Eukaryota; kingdom Metazoa; phylum Chordata; class Aves; order Passeriformes; family Pipridae; genus Lepidothrix; species Lepidothrix coronata. The sequence goes on along the minus strand of NW_016690268.1, from coordinate 2,453,863 downwards.
ATATTATTACCAAGTAAATCGTACTTTCATTGTATCTTATAAACGTCTGTTCAGAATTAGAGCACTGCTTAGAAAGAAATGACAAAAGGTAATTTAATCAGAAAAAGATGCCCTATAGATGCACTGTATGAAAGGAATAAAAATGTAGCAGAAGATGCTTCATGTGAGCTTGTGGCTTCAACAAGCATGAAGGAATGGAAGTTGTTTCTTGTGCATCTGGTCTGAGGTTTGAGCTCCAGTCACATCCATTTCTTATAGTTAGAACATGCGAAAACATTTGTTTTGCTTTTTTACTGAGGGGAGCCCACAATACAGACCTTTCAAGCAGAGTTCCTCCACCCAGTTACTTCACTTTATGAAATGCATAGGGATAAGGATCTAAGTCCTTCCACCGCTATCAAATTTTTTCCAGCATATTCACTGAGAAAAAACAGGCAGACAGACATGGTACAATCACAAAACCTAGAAAAGATTTTGCTGAAGTGCTGTTGAGAGCTGAACGGAACAGAACCAGCAACCAATAACCCAAACGCTTCAATGTGACAAGCAAATGACAAGAAAATTTGACATGAAAGACAGCTGGTTGAAAAGAGTGCACGTACAATGATGTACAGTATGGTCAGTTCCATAATTAGAGAAGTGTAGAAGCCTCCTTTATAAAGGTGTCCTTAGATGTAACCAAATAATTTCACAAATGGCTTCTTGATACTTTTGCACAGGGTGGTTTCAGAGTTTAAATCATTGTATCACAGCCTTATTTCTGAAAACTTGACCTCAAACTCAGTGGTTGCTCCCCACTGGGCTTAAGAATTGGCTGAAACACAACTAATTCTATCAGGTCTCCTACTGGCAGTAAAGCAAAAGCACGTAACATAGTAGATCTTTTCTTGCCATTAAAAGTGCAGTTCCTCCGCTAATCTTTGGACTGCCACATTAAATTTTTATTTTCTTCTTTGGAATGTAGTTTCTTTGTTTATTACAGACCATACAAAAGACAGGAAAGCAAAGAGGAAGGAACTCTTCCCTTCCCTTCTCCAACAATATAGTGTCTCTTTTCTCTGAAAAATGTCAAATAAGTTGGACTGAATGAAGATTTGACACAGACAATGCAGCAAAGATATGAAACGTAACGCTGGGTTGGATAAGTGGAGCAACAATTAGGAGAGAGATCTCTATCGCATCTACGGAACAATATCAGAACATCATATAGCATTCTGCCATTTTCTTTTTACAAGAATTAAATAAAACTGGAGAACCTATGAAAAAAACACTTAACTGAGAGCAGGGAAAAGGTGTTACAGTGAGGCACTTAAGAAGTTAATACTGTTTAGCTTTTAAAAATAAGACCAAGAAGAGATTTGATTACAGCAAAGCTGTACCTTTTCAGGGAGAAAATGCCAATATTAGAGGTCTATTTAATCTAATGGGCAATGACATAACAAGAACCAATGACTAAAAGCTGAAGCTAGATAAATTTAAATGAGAATTAATGTCTCTACTTCTAGCAGAGAGGGTGATTAACCTTTGAAACAAACTACGAAAGGAAGTGCTAGATACTCCATTTATTGAAATTTCAGATAACGACTGTATGACTTTCTGGAAAATATCCTTTAGTCAAACAGATCAGGGGGCTCTACATGCAAAGCTTTTCCTTAAGGGTGGAATCTACTTTACTTCTTGAATGACAGAACTACAGCCTTGCACATCAACACCTTCACTTTTATAAGACACCAGCTCTCTCCAAAGTAAGAAAAGCTTCAATGTATTCTATAAACAGAAACCAAGGCTAAATTGCTCCTCTTCCCTTCTCTCTCCACATTAAAAGTGAGGCAGGATATATCTCCCATTCAGGATTTTCAGTTGGAGGGGACTCCCAGTAAAAAGAGCATGTTCTTGGTGGACCCCATACTGCTCTTCAATCGCAGCCTCTTTCAGCCACACACCTTACTAATGCATAATTTAGCTCTTATTACAACAGCTGGAAAGCTACTCATGTCTCTACTCACACACTCCTCCACATGGAAGAGGTTGTGGTTGGTTTGAGAATGATGACAGTGCTCAGCAGGGTTATGGCAACAATTGCCACCTCATTCCTCCTACCTGCCACAAGACCCAGAAGGACAGAACAGCAGCTAAGTCATATGTTTTTAAAACTGTTTCATTAAATGATGTATAGAGGGTTTCACTCTTGAATTACGACTGTATCATATGAAATGAAATTTTAGTAAATTTATGCGTGTTTCTTATCAGGATGATTAACTGACTTTCTCTATTAGATGAAGGTGGCATCTTAATGTAAGTGCAAATTTTATTACACTGCCATTGTAACCTCACTGAGAATAGAGTGTACATTTTGTCAGATAATGCATTTACAAACCAGATGCAGTCACTCCACTGCAGTTATAGTCATCTGACCCATCCCGATCCTTTTACTTCTGTTTTCTCATGCTCCAGAGTCCAGAAGAGCTTTTCCTGCTTCTTTCTTCTGTTCTTTTATCATAAAACAGATTGAATTAAAAGGGACTTAAAAGATAATCTAGTTCCAAACCCCCTGCCATGGACAGGGACACCTTCCACTAGACCAGATTGCTCAGAGCCCTATCCAACCTGGCCTTGAACACTTCAAGGAATAAGGCAACCACAACTTCTCTGGGCAACCTGTTCACCATCCTCACCACCCTTTCCACCCCAAAGTTACCCTGTTCTCACCTAGAGAGGTTTGTTCTGTGAAAAGTTCACATGAGGGACAGAAAACTGCTAGATGGCACAGTGCTGTCTATCCTTGCTATCTGCTGGTTACTTGGGTGACTTTTACAGTAAATAGGTACAAAACTAGCAATTGAGATTTCATCACCAGCCACACGTTCCCTCTCCTACAAGACACTGTACATGGCTCACAAAATTGTGGTGAGACAGCTCAAGTGTACTTATTCAATGCTTGATTTTCTACTGCTGGATATATTGCATTTAAAAAGTCCAACCCACTCATGAGCTATTTCTGACTGCAATGATAACCCCTCTATTTTAAAGCCAGGGGATTGTCATTCCACAAATCATACAAAATATTTTTGTATTCCTCACTGTAAAATGTCAAGTCTGCAGTTTTCTATGATTCCCTTAAAATGTTTAAACTTCTCTTCATTTTATGCTCATCTTAGTGTGTTCCTCTACTTTGGCTCAGGTTTTTCAAGTAAACTGTCTGTCTTGGCAGGCAATTTTTCAAGAGTTAAGAAAACACCTGATTCATCGCAGGCAGTCTTAAAGAGAGATCAGCTAAGTCTGTCTACATAGTACCTCCCACCCAAATATTTAAATAGCAAGTAATTAATATGCTATAATAAAAAAGCTGCCTGATCCTAACAGCTCTGAAGTTTGCAATGCAAAGAGTGCAACTGATGGAAAAATAAATCCTATTAGGCCAAAATGTTCTGCACTTACACCATCAAATGACTGCACTACAGTTTATACAAGACCCCATAACCCAGAAATAGAACTGCAAACTCTAACTTCCCTTGTGACATAAGTGACTCATTGTCACTCCAAAAAAAACAAATCATAATGTATCTCCTACCAGGTTTGAGTAAGTTTTCAAGGTGTTGCATTTAGAAAGTTTTCACGTATTCTTTGAGGTATTTTTGAATGCAGTGATATTTCCTGCATCTATAAAAGGGAATATTGCTGGGAGGAAAACCAAAATGGAATATTTAAGTGTATTCATTTACAAAGGCTTCTTCACCTTCGCTGAAAAATCAAAATGCTGCTTGCCTTGTTGTCAAAACTAATTTCTTTCAAACTTTCTGAGTGTAACCAAAGAGTCAGTGCCAAGTATGTATGGCCAGTCTTCACGAGCAAAGACTTGGTAAAGGTCTTTACCCTTCAAGCCTGCGCAATGGATTTTTTAGGTGAGACCGCCAAGTACAGCTTTCTTAAACCACCAGAAACTCTGATCAGTGAGTTAGGGACAGTTCACCAAAACAGCTCTTTTCTCAGCCACACACCCAACTTGAAGCTTACCCAGGAATATATTTCTCTGGGATCTCACCACCTCCTTAAAAGCCAGTTTGAATAGGGGGCTCGTTGAACATTCTCTAACAGAACTCCACTCAAAAACTCCAGCACAGAAATTTCAAATTATTTTTGTGAGGCTGTCAGTTTTAAAGAGGCTTGTAAAGGAAATGTGAGACTCCTCAGTCTGCTACATTCTTGTATCTAGCTGGCTCATGGTCCTACATGATACCCCAGCATGTACATGGTTCTTCACTATGCAATACCTTAAATTACCTAAAAAACATCCCCTAAATATCTCACCGACACTCAAAAGATATCCTAAAAGACCATTTCTGCATCTGCAGGAACAATTCCTACTGATCATGGACAAGTATCTTGTCTAGGTACAATCTGGTCAATTCTGTAAAAGGAACTACCAGAGGAGTCTCATATGACCAGGTTCTCCACTCAGGATGTTAATAAGCAGGTGGAGGGACAAAAGCAGTGACTACCACTGGTGCAGACCAGGAGCTGCCTGGTCGAATTTACAATACTAAAATTCCCACCTGGAGAACTCCTGCACCAAATAGTCAAATATTTTGTTGTGAAGGTGGCTTAAAGTCAGTCAGTGTCTGAGGTTGATTCATTGTCTCAAGCTAATCCATTGTCTCACCTACATACGTGACTAACTGGGGAGCTCCTAGACATACTATATACTATACAAATTACTAATTTGGGTGTGCACACAGACAGAATCCTGATACCCAGCTACACCACAATTATAACTGTAGGACATGCTTGAATTTAATACTTATATTAATTCTCTTGGAATTTACACTTCATAGCTCTGGCCACAGTGGAAATCTCCTGAAAATGCATCACTTTTCAGCTAATGGGATTTGAATAGTCAATCATATTTAGCTTTTTCAGAGCATGTTTCATCAACAGAAATCTAATACTACTGTTCCTATTTTACAAACAGAATTCATAGGTAACTGTAAAAGAACAAAGAATCTTCTTCTTAAAATTGCTCAGCCCAGCACTGATAGGGAAGGGAGCATAGTAGGGTAGCAGGCTTAATTTCTGTCCTCTCAAACCTTTCACCAAAATGATAAAAAAGTTTCTCACCTGAAGGTAGGTATCATTACCTCATTTCAGCAACAAGGGGACAAACCAAGGAGATGTCAAGGGATCTAACCAGGAAGCTTGTGGCTAAGTCACTAAGACCCACATTTTTCTAAACCTGTGTTTAGAGATACTATCAGAAAATACATTAAAGATAAAAAAATACATTCTGTCCATTTGACTATAAGGCAGAATAGAAGCCAGCTTATCAGATTTATAACCATGCCATCACTGAAATGAAGGAACGTGAAGACAGAATATAAACAGGAAAAACATCATAGTTTTCATTAAAACAAAAAATACCTCCTCACCTGCAAAGTGCACCCTTTACGACGAGGTGCTTTTAAAAGCAGAGGGTGCTTCTCTCCTTTTAAGTACAAAAGCCTAGGAACAAAACCCATCAAGATTTAGAGGAACCACTGATAAATAAATTATAATTCAGCACTACAATTTTTAGGATGCATGGCTCTTTTATTAAAACCAGCTTTCGAACACTAACATGAGAAATCACAGGAAATTAGACCTATGTTTCTGCTGCACTGCAATGGTTATGAAAATACAAAGCCCTCACAGCTTTACAACACTAGCACTATCGATTCCACCAACTGATGACTACCTACAGGCTTTGCTGTTGGTTTGAAATAGCACTGAACTTTAGCCAGTGCAGGAGTTTTATTATGGAGGCAATCTCTTCTCATTCTATTCATTACGCTGATAAAACAGCAGCTAGCACTTTGCATTAGGCAGAACTTCTACTTTAATTACAGGATTTTTACTAAAGCTTGTCTTTTGGTGTCACTTCAGGAAATGTAGAGTCTGCATGTGTAGTGTAAAAACAACTAATTGATTATGTACCACTGTGCCTGCATACTATTTGCAATAGATTATGGTTCCTTGTATTTAAAGTATGGATACATTTGCTATGTCAGTGAGTATTCTGTATAAACAAGGCCTTTCCTTGGATAGTAATGCAAGCATAGAATTAAGTTCTTTCATTGTATCAGACAAAACTTTATATTAAATACAAAAAAACCTTTGATTTGAACAATATTTAGAAATATGGTTATCTACAGATGGTGACAGATTACTTAAGTTTAAAAACTGAGTGAAATGTTGAATGTAATCAATATGTGATTGCAATGGCAAAGTCAGACTCATGAACATTATTTGAAGAAGACCTGCTAGGAATAAAAAAACAATTCCTAAAAAGGAACAAGTAGCACCTCACATGAATGCTGATCTTCCCAACTTTATGAGAGACCAAAAAAAATAGTAGCAGTACTAACTGCACTAACTCCTCTCATGGGCCACTGCATTCCTACAAAGTTTTAATGAAGGTCACAGGCTATGGGACATTAGAAAGACTCTAAAAAAAAAAGTGATTTTTGTTTTCTTTTCAGGCATCAGCCATTTTCAGGAATTCGTTTTAGTTTCCTCACCAGGTCCCCAAGGTCACCTTGCCTACTTAGGACATCTGCAGACATACCCACCAATAGCCAAAAAAGTTGCTAGAAACTGGCCCTTCAGGGTAACAAACCATCCCACCATTTTGGTTACCAAAGACGCACTCTTAGGATGCAATAAACTGTGCCCTGAAAGTGTGTATTGCTCTCCATCAACTATAAGAAGAGCCCAGACAAATAACTGATGCAGACATCTGCGTTAGTCAAATGAATCCCACTCTTAGTATCACTGCAGAAACTCAAGCCCAGCAACTTGGATGCACAATTCTCATATGAAAAGGATTACTGATTCAGTCCCCACTTTCCTAAGTGTGACCCAGGTCTGCCCAGCTGCCACCATGAGCAAAGCTGCAATTGTCCAAGAAGCCTTATTCAAAATGACTTATTTGCAGGCAGAGACTATTAAGTGGCCATTAAAAACCAAACCAAAACAAAACCACAAACAAAAATTGGATGTATTTTTGCACAAATTTCTGAAAAAAAAACCAAAAACAAGTAAAAAATAAATAAAATGTGAAAGGCAACATACAGAGCAGCACCCCTTCCCCCTGTCCCCACAGCTTGTCCCATGTTTCAGTGGGCTCAGTGGAGGCTGCTGCATCACCAGCATGCAGCATGCTGGATCATCACTTGAATAGGAGCCAGCCTGCCATGTCAAGGATAGACTCATGGGCACTAAACAGAAAAAAAGTCAATTCTGAGGTAATTATGTGTTGAATGCCCTTTTTAACCTGCAGCTGTTGGGGGCATTCAGCACATATGGTTAAGGTTGATGAAATTTTTAAAGTCACTGAAATTTATAAGGTTACCTTGGCAGGTCACCCAGCTTGAATTATTTTCTTGCTAGTGTACAGAAACAGCAGAGAGAGCACAGTGTTTACTTACTGTAGAAGGGCAATGCAGTCATGCTGCATCAGGAATTGCTCAAGGACCAGAACTGAACCAAAACTCCTCAGTGCTGTTGGATAAACAATTGAGGGAGAAGACATATAATAATTATCCATTATAAGGAATAGATAATTATCCACTGCCTCCTTTAAAAGCACTGTATGACTGTCCTGACTCTCTCCATCCCTTTCTCCCCAGCCTCAGAAGAGAGGGAAGCACTGATAAAGAAAGATGATGCTTCCCTTTCTGGCTGCTGCATGCCTTTGAACGTGGATACCTCCTGAAATGAGCAGAGGAACTCCTTGTGGCCCTCAGATTAATTTTTAGCTCAGTGAGGAATTTTGATAATATTTTTTTTTTTAAAATTCCTTGAGAAAGATCACTTTTTTTTTTTTTTTTGAAGGAACACATGCACAGGAAGGGATTGGCTCGCAGAGACACTTGTCATTCCCCTTAGATTTTTGTCACACATCTTATGACAACAGGTGTGTGGCTTCAACTATAGCTGAAATGACCAGTCTTAGAAAGATATTATTGCTTAAATCAGACAAGTCACTTGAAGTTCCTGTTTCTAGTGAGCTCTTTGTGCCATTCCCCACCATCACAGAAGTGAATCCTTGGCTTATGAGAAGCCAGGCACTGAAGAGCTGTCAGGACCAAATAAGCCTTGGATGTTGCTAGGAGAATTCACCTCCTTACTTACCAAACCCTCTTCTGCTTTTCTCTGATAATGGAGGGGTCTCAAACACAGCCTGCAACTAAAGTGGCCATGACCTTGCTCTAAAAAGTTCACTTGCAAAAGCTATAATATATTCTACAAATTTTCTTGCTTTTTATTTTCCAAGTCAGCCTTTAAAACTGCGTCTATGTGCCTACAAACAGGTCTTACAAGCAGACCTGTACATTATATGAGGCAGTAAGATGTTATCTGAACAATGAGTAAAGCATACAGTGACAAGTGATGTGATTCAGATCTGAAGTGATCTTCCCGAACAAAAGGATGTGGCTCCTTTTTCTTCGTTATTCTATAGGAAGGCTTCAGTGTTAATCCCTGTACAACAGAATTTCAGTGATATTACAGACTATTTCCATGCAAGTCACTGTGGAATTGTGTTGGCATCTTCAGAGAACTAATCATGATAAATGTATTGCAAGCTTCTTTACAGTTTTTTAATGAGTAAAAATGTAGAGCTGGGTGATTCATATAAGAGGCAAGCTTTGGACATTCAAAGTTTGTGTTACAAGAAATTGTAGCAATAGGAAAACTTTACCGAGTCCTTGCTGATTACATTTCTTACAGATCTGGTACAAAATTATGTAAATAAACCTGCTCTTCGGAAATCTTATCCTTTTCGTATAGAAATTAATCGCAAATCCTTAATTAAGTACAATCACGAAGTACAAAGGTGTAAACAGTGAGTAAGAGCAGTCTGCACTTAGAAGATCTAGTCAAAGTACATAAAAATTGTCACTAGAAGCCAGGAGTACTGAAAGAGTTCAAGGCAAAAAGAGGCTATGCATATGCATAGCACTGATATTGAGGAGCATTTTCTGAAGACTCAAGCCCATTCATGTTTATATGCAGCTGGTCCCACTGAATAATTTCATGGCATTGCAGACACTGAAACAGCCACATATGGGTCAGGTGACTGACAAAATTAAATAAGCAAAGTACAATTAAGCTGATATGTATGCATACTGTAATCTCAGTAATCTGTGTATTTTGGTATAACATAGAATTTGAACAAATTAAGTGATGCATTAAACACAGAAAGTGAAAAATTACCAATGTAATTGTCTCTTTTGGAAAACCAGACTAATTTGCAGCGCTGATCAGTCTTGCAACAGAGGAAGAACATAAGCCAGCCACAATGGGCAAAGTGTCATTCAAGTGTCTCAGACATCTGAAAGGAGGCAAAAAGACCTTCAGCCTTCGGAACAGAGAGTTATAAATTCTGCACACGGAAAACTTTCAACTATGATAAATGTAGTTCATCTGCATGGGATAACCAGGTGAGTCACCAAGTATTAACCAGACAGTAAATGGGAATCACCTTGCGCTAATCTTTTCTATGTAAACATTATTAGAAGCCCCTTGTGCCATACCCTGACTATGAAGAAAGCAAGCAATGTAAGTAGTTTTGAAAAGGATGCCAGACTCCAGATGTATAAGCTGACTGATGGAGGTTAACCACTATGGTGATTCTGCTCCAGATAGCTCTATTCTTAAGGTTTGTATTCTTAAGGAAAAAAGTGACAGCAAGCCACTGCTGGGACAGAAGTCACACAGTGGTTTCAAGAGACTTGCCCAGGCAAGGTTCATTTAAAGCCCTTTCTTCCACAACAGCTAGAAGAGCTGTGTACTAGAGAACATTACTACCCAAGAGTAATGTTGGTGTTCACCAGCCATATCCCTTAACACCATATCCTAGTATGCTCTGCGAGGTCTAAATCAGACTGCACAATACAAATAGTCTAGCTGGGGCTACTGGAAATATTTAGAGAGTACTACTGCAGTGTTGCTGTTACTGCATATGACTAAGAGTATCTAAAAATTCCACCAGCTATATAGTCAAGCTTAATTCAGGTGAACCATAAGGGTTTCCTGACTCAAACGCTAAAAACAATTATGAGGGACCTACTCCAATCTCTAAAGCCTGTACAGGCCTCCCGACTGGAAGAGCTAGTAGACAGGCTTGTTGCTACAACCCCCCTGAATAGATTTGTGATTTACGTTGCTATGACTTCCTGCTGGAAGAATCTCTGATGAAAAAGGAAGAAGACAACCTTATAAGTGAGTGGGGTAGCAGGAGTGGAAGAAGTCAGCCAAGGGTTTTGAGAGAGATCACATCAGAAATATCAAAGGCAGCATTGATAGAAACTGGAGAGTCAGAGTCTCATTCAGACAAACTGCAGCCTAGAGAGTAATGGAGCAAGAAAGCCTTTTGGTTCAAACTTCTGTGACTTCTGTAGTGCCCTCACTCAGTGTTAATACTGTCTCCATTTGGCTCAAATGCTGTGTACACAGAAAAGTCAGACTACAGTGAGTACTAATTTCTGCCAAAGAAACAGTTAACACCAAAGCACATCTAGTTTTAGTTAAAGTTCTCCTGCTGTCTACAGGAGCTAAATGCAATCACAGGCTTCTTCCTTTCCCAAAGCACTAGCAATTGGTAATGGAAACATTTGTCATAATTATCCTTTCTGAAGAAGTGCAAATCAAATAAAATCACCATAACGCTACCTATTTTGAAAAGGTATCAAGATGATCTATTTATAAATGTTGATATATAGCTAGAGAGTAAGATGAAGTATTGCCTGCACTAACAATACAGTCATATTCACTAATCACACTCGGACACCACCAGCACCTTCTCCTTTGAAGAATTGGGAAGAATGAAACCAAATGAAAGAGGCAGGCTGAAAACCCCTCTTTGCAGTCATCTTATGTAGGGACACTATATCTGTGTTCTGTATGAGGCACTTCAGCAGACCCATATGTTGTTACTATTCCTTTAACCATCCTTTAAGTGTTTAAACTTCACTGCTAGTGTGGGAAGTGCATGACAGATACACAGTTAGTATTTCCAATAATGACACAAATGAATGACATTCTATTCAAACAGTTTAGACAACGATGACAAAAATAAAAAAGCGCACTAGAAAAGAAAGGGGAATGTGTGTGACAAAAAACTACCTGTAGCTTGAAAAATGGAGGGATAATTTAAAGGATGCTATTAAAGCAGCAGAATTGCTGTCAGGCACGTTTGAGGCTAATATGCTCATTCCTTTGATCACAATGTTTCACAGTATTTAGCTCATGATGGAGAGCTTTCACTTATTTATGGTAAGAAAAGTAGAGTACAAATTATTAATAGCTCATCTCATTAATTAAGTGTTAAAAAGTAACAAGAGGCAGTGCAATGGATGTTTAGAAAGCTCTCTTCCTTAGGAAGTTTTAAACGAAGATCACATACAGCCCAAGCTGCTAAAATACTTTTAAAGGATAATACAGGTTAGTGATGCCACTTCAGGGCAACCCCCGAGAAATCTTTTAGTGATGCAGAAAGAACAAAGCCAGGGTCCCAGTGGTTGTCAGTAGCATCCCAAGTTTCCAACCCATCTTGACTCCCAAAGCAAACCAACTGGAGACATGATATGCTTTTGCTGGACCAGAGCAAGAATCTTCAAGTAGCCTGAAAACTAGTGAAGATGGGAGGCTGGCAGAAAAAAAGAACTAACTGGGAAATAAAAACCAAACCAACCAAAACCAAACCAACTAAAAAAAAAAACAAACAAAGAAACCCAAAAACCACCAAAAAAACCGCCAAAACAACAAAACAAAGCAAAGGTATGTTTCTCTGTAAGATACATATTTTATGAGTTCTCTAGGAAGCCTAAACACTGGAGTGGAAAAACACATGTATTTCCTCTGCAGCTGCCCAGAGGGGCAAATTCCATGACTGTAAGTCTCAAGAATTACATCAGCACCATCCGTGTGCCATTCTGAAGAGCTGATTAGAATACATGTTAGGTTAGGAACTGGATGTGAGTTCTGGTGGAGATACCTTGGACAGTCATTCACTGCACCCTTACATACTTTAACTATTCCTGACAGATGTTTGTCCAACCAATTCCTAAAGACCTCTACAAGCTCCATCTATTTCTTCATTATCCCTACTGTTGCAAAGTTTTCCTAATAGAACCTGCAGTTGGCATAAAATAGCAATTCCCTCCCCTGAAGAAAGACTAAGCTCATTGAAAACCTCCACAGGTGCACTTAGATACGTGTTTTCTTGTATTTTTAGAAGCACATCTACTGCTAAGTATGTATAAACTAAAATGAGCAATAAGTTAACCATGACTTACATTTTAAGACTCTCAGTAACAACTTGGACTGCCAAAGAACCTCCAGTCACACTTTAACAAACTATATAGAAAAATCACTTTATCCACAAGCAATAAGCAGACACCAGTGAGATAAAACACACCATCTGCTCAGCAGAACTCCATGACACTACACAACAGTTTACGATAAAAATGAGATTCCAGAAGAAAAGCAAACTGATTTTTAAAAATTCTATATCTATTAGTCAATAGTTCTTTTCCCAGTGTGTAATCCTAGTAACACCTGCTGTCCTCAGTGTCTAACATCTCTTTTTTCCTTATTTTAGTTCTGCCGAACCAAGAGAGTTATGGCAGTATGTGGTGTCCCACCCCCAAGGGGAAGGGAGCATG
>NW_016690268.1:2434627-2441152 GCF_001604755.1 Lepidothrix coronata | reverse complement strand
TCATAGATGCCCCTGGTCAAAAAGGACTGACAAAAGTCAGAGGGTCCACAAAAACTTTAAAAATTTTATTAGTAAACTATACACTTGCCTTGGAAATTGGTTTAAGTTAATCCCTTTATCTTCTAGTATAAACACGTGGTGGATTTTCTATAAGGGGTAGAGTGAAAGAGAAGAGAGAGAGATATTAAAGGGAAGGAAGGAAGGAAGGGAGGGAGAGAGGGAGGAAGGCAGGAAGGAAGAAAGGGAAGGAAGGTAGGAAGGCAGGAGGAAGGCAGGCAGGCAGGCAGGCAGGCAGGCAGGAAGGAAGGTCCCTAGTCCTGGCTCCAGTGTTGATCCAGCTCGATGGGGTGTCCAAGGTCCTGGCAGAATGCATGCAGGCTTTGTGGGGGTACCTTTTTATAGATAGGTTTCCCCACCCTGGTGCTAAGTTTCTTGCTTTCTACGCAAATTGGTTATCATGAGCAGTTCATTCTTCTAGACCTTTCTGAAAATGGGTCGGAGAGCTTCAAGGCTGTTTGTTGATCTTGATCCTCTCTCTTTGGGTCAGCCTTTGGTCCATGCCTGCTTCTCAACCTCATTCCTGGACTTGAACTGTACTGTGTTATACTTTTCTTTCTCCCAGTGTGTTTTTACCAACAATCTTTGGTTGGCTCCATGCCTATCTAGCTTGTCAGTGTTTGAGACATACACATTAGCCCCTTATCTTCTAGGCTTTTACACAGTGAAAGCTCCAGCTCTGGCCAGCACATCATCAATAGAATTGCTAATTAAATTACAAGGTCAGATTGAAATCTCTCCATTCCAATATAATGAAGTACATAACCTTTGGAACCTGACAAAACTGAGCTAAAAGTAATGGAAACATAAACCACTTTATTTCTCAAATTTCACTTTTTTACTTCCCTTTTTTCAGTGGATGAAGCTGATCTTGTGAAGTCTGTGTGAGTTTTATTATAAGTTTCAGAAGAACTGGGGGTTTGAGTCATGAAGGATGCAATTTTCAGCAGAACTCAGTATGCAAACTAACAAGAAATTTGTATCAGGGCCTCAGTTTAGAGTTCCGGAAAGCTGAACTGAACCAGCTTTGGTTTGACCAGATATAAAGTTGTAGCAATAAAATCTGGATAATAAATTCAGCTTGTATGGATGTTATTCTATATACATCTAGTAATTTCTCTTAGAAGGATGAAAACAAACTGTGTAAGACACTTGCATAGAAAGTAGGAGTCATGCCAGAAAGACATACTGGTTCACACATACCCATGACTGAAACAGCTATATTGGTACAGAAATCTGTCCTTAGATTACAGTGTGTAAGAAGATGCTTTTTCAGTACTCCAAGCTACTGATCCTTCATAGTTCTTACAACTCAGCACAGCTCTAGCAGGAAAGATTGAGAAAAAGTCATGGGATTCCACACCACAGTGGTTAAGGTCACCCTTGTAAAATCACAGTCCTTTCCCTGTTTAATTCAGAGTAAGGACATAACCTAAACCTTCTCCATCCTGTTCCACATTGCTATCATTATAGGGTAGTTCACCAAATCCTTCCTGCTGGAACTGTCCTATTTTATAAGACCGATTGAGAGCTTGTATATGCAGAAAAGAGACTGACCTTTAGGCAAATAGATTATTCATTTAGAGCTGGCAAGGGTCAAATTGCTACACCAAAGAATTTAATATGCAGTGAGTGTGGAAGAACAGAGGGAGGAAGACCTGACTAATGAATTCATGCACTTACACAGTGAGGGCATTAGGTACCATGTTATTACACACACCATGAATTGTTTTTCCTGTTTTGATCTAAACTGTTTGTTTTACTAAGGTTTTACTTGAACTGCTATTTTCACTTGAAAATATTAATTTTTGATGAGTGAACATTTTCTTATAAATGACTTTCCAATATATTCTCAGTCTCGTTTTAGATGGATATCTGTCACATTCTGAACAATCATTACAGCCTCAGACATTTTCCCATCTAAATGCTAACTAAAGGTGATACTGCCTACTTAGAAAAGTCAAATGAAGTCATAGCCCACGTTACTGTAACAGCAATAAAAGGGCAAGAAAATGAGGAGCTGTGCTATTAAACATGATGAAAATAATAAATGTAGAGTTTGAAAATGGGCTGGGAAGTATTTTGAAGTGCAAGCATTTTTCTTTTCAGGCTAGAACAGAGCTTGGTAATGAGAAGCGAGGTGCCAGAAGCAGACACATTGCACTGAGACACGCTGGAACCGGTGGATCTTTCCTGCCTGCTTACTTCAGATTAGGCAAAGAGGGTAATGACCTCTCTGCAGTGCACTCAGGCTGAAAAAACTACCACCTACTAGAGGACAAGTCAGATTTCAAGGAGATACTGGCACTTTACAAAGAAGATACTGGAATTTTGCTATACTGATCACTTTTATAGGAATGGTTGAAAGTGGATATCAAGGTCTTTTATAGTCAGGCAGTAAAAAAACAGAACTATGTGAGAAAATCTTCCACCATAGCTGCAAAATGTATCTGAAGCCAGAGAAAAAATCCAAAAATTTCTAAAAACAGAATGAAAAAGTGACTTCTTTCTTCTTGGGGAGTTATATCTCTCTTTATAAAAAAGACAAGAAGAAGCCCCCTCAATTTTCATAGTGTCCTTGCTCAGATACATCCTTAGGGCTCAGATTCACCCTCCTACAATAGACTGCTTGTTGGTATCTGGCACAAGGTTGATCAAGTATTGTCTACATCCTGGCCTTGCTGTGAGCTACACTGAGCTAATCATCTAGTGTGCAGCTACCCACCTGCTGGTCTCAACCTGCCCCTGCAGCCCTTCCTCAAAGGAGGAGATGGAACCTTGTTACACTTACCCAGGCTAATCCCACATTAATCACAGGAGCTCTGGTAGCCTGGGTGTTATTTCCCTCCTCACACCTCTACAATGTGCAGTGATACACATAAGAAATAATGAGTCCTGAAGGACAGCAGCTGATAATGTGCTCTTGAGCTTCCTCAGTGAGGACCACACCTTGGACAGACAATTTCCTGTAAAGGCAGTTCAACTCCTTGGCTTTAGGAAAAGAATATGCAAGATGCAAAATGAAGGCCAGTCCATATGCCAAATTTTTATCCATTTAAATAACATGAGGGAAAAAAGAAAGTTTGGCTGCTATGGTGCAAGATTCTGTGCAGACAAGCCCTAACATGATAGTGAGGAAAGGAGGAGAGGAGCAGTCACTTACACTGAAAATAACCATCAGCTACTCTCTCCACTGTTTTACACAGTTACTTTCAACTAATTTACTCAGAAACCATAACCACCCATCTTGTCACGGCAGACATTAATTAGCTAAAACATTTACAGAGTTTATTGCAGTCAGTCAAACATTTCAGTTCAGACAAGCAAAGCAGCCAAGGTAAAATGGACTGATGCAAGCCACTGGGTGTTCTTCAGAAGCAAGTCAAAGGCTGTAAAATAAACTCCAGGAAGACCCATGAAGGAATACAACCCCTGGCACCCAGGAGTGAAGCACGCATCACTGACACTGCCCTCAGCAGCAGGTGCACAAAGCTGCAGCGTATTGAATTAATAAAGAAAACCAAGACACTGCAAGCCTTAATTTTCCCTTCAAGAAAATGAACATAGGAGCTTAGCATACTCCGGGAAGTACCAGGGTGCTGTAATTCAGATGCTGTACCTTTGAAACACTGGAACTTCTGCAGAGGAAAAGACAATTCAGTTTGTACAGTCCTTTATTTTTAATTTGCTATCATGCAGTGGCTAATTAATTCTAGACTTATGGTTTTACGAATATAGTATCCAGTCTGGCTTCTCAGTCTTAATACCCTTTCAATACATTTACTCTCTCTGTTTTCCTGTTATCTACATCAGCTTTCAAGAAAATTACATTGGTATTCCATACACTTTGGTGTTTCTAACATGACAGTTTTCTTTGTTTCTTCTTCAACAGATTTGATAAATGGTGGCTTTACAATCCCCCTCTCAATAACTGTTCACATTAATGTAGTCCTTCTTTACTCCCCACTCCTCCTAAGGTCATTGGCACACCCTGGATCATGTCCTTTTTCCGACTCTGGCTTCGCCATTGTTGTGAACTTGCATATTTGGTCAAAACCAAATCCTTTCTTGGCTTTCTGTAGGGGTAAGGCTATGCAAATAGATAATATGAGGCAGTCTGTTTCAAGACTACAGAGTTTTGCATATGTCACTCTAAAATTTAAGAGCCATCTTGCCTTGTGGCATCTTTGAACCCCTTCACCTCAAACCCATTACTTACTCTAGCTGAAAGAAGCTTCACTTCCTATTAGTTTTGATCCACTTCATAACAAATCAGAATTAATGCAGACTAGGGAAGCCAGAAGAAATCAGAAATTAATTTCCAGCATCCCGACATACAGCCTCTAGGTAACTTATTTGACTTGGTCCCCAAGACTGCTACAAGCTGCTAAGAATTCAGTGGACAAAATGTTGTGACCATAACTAAAAGGAAACAACTGAAAGAATGCAAATACCCTGATCTGATTTAGGTTTAAACAAGGACATAGACATTAGGAAAGGATTTGATTTGTGGTAAACATGAAAAGAAATAAAACTAAGTGTGTGTGTTGCTATCTCACGACCTACTGTGCAAACATCGCTGTAGGCACAGTGGGTTTTATCACTCATTAGTAAATAAGTTAAAAATAAGATGGTTGGGAAACTGCTGATTGATGAGGAATAAAATAACATGACATAAACATCTGTCTCGCAGTCTAATATGTGTTAGTAAAGGAAGGCATTGCTAAGGCACTTGAATGCTCAATGCACTGATGAGATAGTGATTAGATGGGAAGAGTGTAATGCAACTACAGCTGCCATTCCCTTTCCCACATGGGGAACGTTACAGAAATGTGGGTCTGGATTGTTTACTTCCAAAGTGTCTTTAATCCCCAAAGACTTGCACATGGCACAAACCTTCTTTCCATATAAAACTCTGCTCCCAAGCTACAATGCTCTCAGGCTCTTGCTTGCAATGAATCTCTCCTTTACTGGAAAAAACTTTCTCAGCTACAGACAGTAACAGCTGACATGCCCTCTCACCTCAGGTATGTCCAAATCTACCTTGTCAAACACACAGACCAGCATGACAAGGAGCTCGTAATGCTTAAGTGCTTAAGAAAATTATGCCACACAGGTATCCCTACTTCATTAAAAAACTTCCCTGAAACAGGAGCGACACACAGACTCTTCCACTAAGTAATCTCCTTCAGTGGTTTCCTCTATCAATCTTCACACATGAAGAATTAAAATCACTACAAATTTTACTACTGAACACAATAATTTGTTTAATTTTCATCCTCTATGTACTGAATTCAATTTCTGTCCTCCAAAGAGGACAGAAATGCAATTCCTCCTGCACCCTGCTCCTTTGGTCTATCTTCACATAGAGAAGAAAGGCTGCATTTGCAATGACCATTTCTCTATTATCCGAACCATAATGATAACACACAAATACAAAATAGCCTCACCCTTTTCCCCAATTAGACATCAAAATACCGAGCAAGTATCTAGCACCGTCAAACAGCCTGTCCCCAGAGCTCATACAGTGATTTGGGTCTTCCATACTTTGAGAAATAAATATGAATAAAACTAAAAAGCTGAATAAATACATCCTGTAACAGATGCAAACCATTTTCAACATGTTAGCATTTACCTCAGATTGTAATACACTCATTCAGATTTTTAATAGGCTGATTTCAGCCAGAGTTATGAGTAAAAAAGATATAGATTTTTGTATTTCAAGAATCTACCTGCTTTCTGTGGCCACACCTCTAAAAACTAAGCTCTTTGCTTATGCAAGAGTAGAGAAAAATATTAGTTAATATCAAAAATATTAAAACTTGGCTCAAAAAGAATTTGATTTTATATTTTAGTTAAAGAATCAGTAAGGGAATGAAACAGAAACAGTATTTTCAAAATATAGAGTATAATGCCATACCACACAATACTCCACCTGAAAAACAAATGCACACACAATGGAAACTCTTAAAAGAATATAAATGAAGATTGCTTACAGATAATAAGTGAAAAGAGTATGAAACAAGGAAAAATACAGAAGAGTTCAGAATGGTACTGATGTCTTGGATTTATGTAACAACCTCATTTACAACTTAAAAACAATAAACAATACACGAAGCTTTAAATTGACATATTAAATGGCGAGTCAGAAGCAGACAGATCAGGAGAGAAAAGAATGAACAGAAAACTCTACCTAGGCAGAATACAAGAGACAGACACCTAAGACAAATATGCACAACTGCTACACCAAAAGAGACAGAGACCACAAAACCGTGAATCAAAGTAGAGGCCAGCAGAGAAGAGCAAAGTAAGATTAATTTGCCATGCAACATGGCAGTAGTAAAGGCACAGCAGATTGTCACTTTGCACCGACTGAGCAAACACTGAGAAATCTGCAGCCAAACCCACATCTGACCAAACCAACACCACAAATAGCTGCACCTTACCCAGTGTTCTGTTTGTCTTTTA
>NW_016690268.1:2401364-2434617 GCF_001604755.1 Lepidothrix coronata | reverse complement strand
TCTTTTATAAACACCACCACAAACGTGTTGCAATGTCCACCACACACAGTAGGCATGTGGAGTAAGCATTGACGCAAGCACTGCATCCCGTTCCTGTTGTCTGCATTAGGTGTGGTGGTCCTTCCCAGGGGGGCTTAAGGGACAGTCTCTCCTCAGAAGGCTTCATGCCACATTTGTAGAGGAGTTGTCCAGCCAAGCAGATGAAACTACATTTAATCTAAACTAATCCTTCCAAAAGATACATAATGAATATGGGATGAGCGATACATAATATAATCACAGCTGATGAAAACACCATCAGCTACAGAATTTAAATTCCTTCAGAACATTTGCTAGGAAGTAATGTCACATAAAGAGAGGGACTGAACAGATGACCTGAAAAGTTTATTCTTCAGTTGTCATCAGTCAACAGGCAAAACATTTCGCAAACTGACTGGGGCCTCTGCTGCAGCCAAGAACATTTGGAGGAAATGTATATATCTATCCTTTACAACTACGTTGTAGAAAATTAAACTAGAAGATCCCAAAAAGTACAAATTATAAAATTCTCAGGCAGCTAAAATGCAGAGTGTATTTTGTAGCAAACAAAAAAGTTGCTAGCTATACTTTCTCTGTACAGGCTGCTGACTTAAGATGTAGTCTATTCATCAATACCTTGGAAAGTTGAACTTCTTGTCACCTGAGAGAAAAACCACAAAAGGTTTTCAAGAGCCACAAAAGAGAAATTCCTCCTGCTCCTACTGAAACTTTGGCTTTCCCACTGGTAGGTTTCTTCAACTTTTAACTTTTTTTTATACGTATGAAGAAGCTTTGTCTGTTTGCCAGAAGTGTAGTATTTTGTGGAGCCAAAAGACTTAAAAGCACCTTGGTCACACTAGATAGGGTCTTCCAATGGTCACATCCTGATATTTTAATGACTCTTTCCCTTCATCATTCACTGTTTTCACACTTTATATTGCTGCATTTTGTTGTTATGATTGATGTCCTACTTTCTATATGGTGTGAATTACATAGCTTTTTTATAATGCAAACAAAAGACAGAAGAAATATATTTCTGTCTATTTTGAGATTATCTTCTCAGGGTCAGTTTCCCAACTTCTTCTGTTGTCAGTCAGCCCAGAATGCACTTATGCACAATGCTTAACTTTAAGCATCATAATCATCCCACTGTATAGTAATTTCCATAATGAAGTCAGAGCAAAAACTCTCTCACCAGCTGCCTCAAAATTAAGAGATGTGGAAGGTCTCAAATCAACTGCCCAAGTACATAAATTCATTACCGCTCTCTTAAAAGTCTGTATTTACTAAAGCAAAACTAATGCAATCTTAGGAACCCTATTGTCAGCATCCTTTCCTTCTGAGATTGCCATTTCCCCCTAGTGAATAAAGTCAAACCATCAGAAACTGAGCAGAGTTCTGCTTTTAGTGGTGGTTGTGCATATGCTTTGTTTTAATAGACTCAGTTGCCCCAAGGAATTAGCCATCTATATTCATGAACTAAATGAAATAGTATTCATTGAGCAGTTGATTACAGCAGAGCTGCAGAACAGGTCACTTCCTGTATTTAGGACTAAATCTTTGCTTTCTGTTGCAAATGTAGCATATTCTCTGTGGGTTCAATAGCGTTCCACCCAGACTCTTTTCTCCTTTCACCAATGCTTCAGTCTGCTTCTCAGTGTAACTGGGATTTTAACTAGACTCACTAGGTTGAAGTATGTTTCATGGTGGCACAGGGGACTCCAGTGAGAACTGATGTAGGTAGCATGCACTAGTGACTAGTAAGGCAAAATGCAAATAACAAGTAGCTTCTGAAGACACATTAGATGTCTTTCATATCTTAAATGCTATCTTCAAGCCAGCCTACTGTATAGTGATCATGTTATCAACAAGCAGTCAGCAGTTAGCCTCCTCTCAGCTAAAATGTTCAATGTCCATTTATAGACTCATTTGTACATGGTGAGGTGTTCAATACACAAAGAAAGGAGCAAAAAAAAAAAGAACATGTATTGAACTGATCTGAGAATGTAATAATAATGGCCAGTCTTCGCGAGCGAAGATTTGGGAAAGGTCATTAACCCTTCGAGCCTGCGCAGTGGATTTTTTAGGTGAGACCCAGCGTGCGCTGAACTGAGCCCACCCTTTAATCCTGAGGTTCATCTGCCGGGGCCAAGCAAGCTTGGACAGTGGCAGTGAGGTCCCCAGGACGTAGGTTTGTTTAGAGTGACCTTCTCTTAGATGGATTGCCTTACAAGGGTGACGAGCTCCATCTGCCCAGGGGGCTGGGAATCGAACCCGGGTCGCAGCGGTGAGAGTCCTGCACCTTAACCACTAGACCACCAGAGGCCTGAGAATAATAAAGAAAGGAAGCAGCACTGCATAGTCAGGTGCTAAGTAGTCTTTCCTTAATCCTTTTTTTAAGGTGTTAACATCCATTTTTGTCTTTGCGCTGCACCTTTTTTCCCTTTTCAGTGACTGTACTGTGACATATGTGAGACAACTTCTACGGTGAAAGGGGTTCAAAAGTTACTTTGTCTTTATCCTGAATGTTCACTTCAGGAAATAACCTCACAACCAATGAGAGACCAACCAAAGGCAGAATAAGAACAGATACGTCATTTCCAGCTTGCAGAGATACAGTTGTCAGATGTCACAGTCACGTATACAACTTTGACAGAGGCATTTCCTATGAATTTATCCATATAGCTGTTTGCTGTACCGATAGCCAAAGAGATTTCCTTGGTCTGGATAAGCTCTAGGATTTGGTCTTCCTTTGGCTCTTCTTGTGTATATGTATCACTTGTGAGCAGGCTCCCATCCTATGATTACTTTGCAAAAGATGAACCCATACCTTATCCAGGCTTTATCTTCAGGACCTGTTCTGCTCTCCTTTGCTCTCTGATAATTCTGATACGCATGCTTTTCTCCTTGAATGTGAACATCTTTGTCTCTCTTGACTGCCTGTAGTGCCTATAAAGTTCATTGCACATATGCAGACTGGGTGCAGGATTCTGGAACATATGTCACTCTCTCCCATTCCTTTACTGCTTGAGAGCATTTTACTGACAGATGTGAGCTCCTTCTGTGTGTCCAAATCATGGTGGGGATTGGTCCCACCTTCTGTCCAGGACAGCACTCTCCACCTTACCCTTTCTCCATAGCCCAGCCCAGGGAAGGCAGACTCCTGTTTTATCCTCTCTTGCTTCTGAGCATATCTGCAAGTCTCAAGCACTCATATTCCCAGACATCGGTACTGTTGTTCTGTGGCTGGATACTTACACTGCTCCCAGGCTCCTTCTTTGTGCATCCTCCTAATGTGCTCACTGCTCGGTCATCACTAACATTATTAAGCTTAACATCTCCTCAGTATTCCTCATCTGCTAGTATATATGGAAGAACTGGCAGGCAAATTCACATAGACTAAGGCACTCTGTGAAAAGGTAGTTTCCAGAATGTTAGAATTTTGCACAGCTGGTGTCTGAATGGTCATAATTGTAAATACATAGAGGGTGCAAGATGATGCAAAATAATATCTGTGGCATTACTTTAAGAAATACCAAAGCTTTCTCAGTCCCCTCAGCTCATGGAAACACTGTTTTCTATTTGCACATCACACTTTTTTTCTGCTTCTCTGGCAGCAACATACACTGTGTTTTTCTTCCTTACAGAGTCTCAGCCCACCACAATAAACAAGCTAATACAGAAATTAAACATCTGTTGAGTAGCTTCACATAAGTTTAGAAAGAAAGAAAATAATGTGCCTACCAGGTAGGTAGGGAATATACCTTTTCATTCTGGATCTACTCTCATTTACAGTTTCCTGTTTGATATTTAGATAACTTTACAACATTATTCATTATTAAAGCTAGATTCAAATCAGTAACCTTCAGATAGGAAGTTACATATCCCATTTGTTACTCAGTTCTCCAGATAAGCACTTCTGCCTCAAACTCATGCATCAACTTTTAACATGGAAGTCACAGCTGATGACAGAGAAACAGTGCTCACTGATGTGTTGCTAATGCATTCCTGAGTCTGGCTAATTACACACAATCAACTGATTCTCGAACACCAGGATGCCGAATATTGCCTTAAATCACTACTACTTGATGGGAAACTTTCTATTGCCTGAAGAGGTGAAAACAGTTGAGTTAGTAACAAAAATCAGATCCAACATTTTGAGACCAATCTCTTGAAGGCAGCTACATAGAAATTAAGACCTTTAACACTCATCCCATTGAACAGAAAATAACCTCAGCTAGTGTTTTTCTTTACTACAAAACTGAATCAGCACAACCCCTTAAAAACAATCCCACAAAATATTTAAATGTGTGCAGTAAGAGTATTGTTAAAACTCTAACCTGACTAAATCTGTGTGGTAATACACTGCCTGGAAAACAGCACTTCTGGCTCTTTATCCAAGGCACATGACTCCACATGAAATTCCATATGCACTATGGAACAGAATCAGCCTTCTACAGATAATCCACCAGGACCATAATCTAAAGTCAGTTGTTACCTTAACTCTGGATCCAACTAATTTCACTTTTTATTTAGAGTTCCCTGTTTGATATTTGAATTAGCTAAAATATTGCTGGTCAAGACACCCTGAAACTCCAGCCAAAAGTAACAGAGGAGTAGGGTTGTGGAAGACTGCTTCTGTGTTTGTAAATCCTTGTAGATGTGTAATAGCTACAGAAAGAGCAAGATGATAAGGCTAAGGAATACAGCAGCTAATAAAATGGACCAAGATGAAACTATTGATACCATACATCCTACAACAGATTGTACCATCAATTCAGCTTTGTCTCCCAGGCTAAAACTAAAATTTATTTAGGTGCTACAAATCTAAATAACTAGCAACCTGACCTGTATGTGTCAATATGGTCTCCAAACATCTAATGCTGAAAAGCATGGAAAGAAGACATCTACATAGAGTGAGCATGCCAGAGTTTGATTGCCCTCGCTCCAGGCACATACCTGTCAGTGCCCTGACAGCCATCTCCTGCTTTGCCGCCAGGTTCCTGGTTGTGCTCCCTGACATGAGCCTCATAAAGGTGTTTAGGCATCTATAGGGGAACTTCTGAGTAGGTCAACTAGGTCAAGACACCCATGTCTTCATATTTCATGCTATTAACACAAAACATCCTGTTTGATACTTGGCATTGTACCCCAGAATTTTGTTTGGGTAAGTAACCTGACCACTGTTTTTCAGAGTTATGGCCGTTCACTCATTTGCGCTCAACCTTCAATACGGTATTATTTCGAAACACTTCGTTCCATAACCAAATAAAGTAGTGGGAACAAAGAGCCCCTAACCCCAAACAAGCCAATGCCCCATCAGTTTGGACATTCTTAAAATAAAATCAAGATTGTACCATTTACGGATTTACAAAGAACAGCATCTGTGTAAGACTTCTGGAGAGGATCATAGATGATTTTTACATTGCTCAAAGCTGACAATTAAGCCTGGAAAGGGTAAGAATTCAAGATACAGCTTGAACTGCAGCACTTGAGTTTCTTAGCTTAAGGCATTGCTTTGCACTGTGGATCTCCTTTCTGTGTAACTCTCCCAACATCTGTTAAACAGAAGTAAGGCACTGAGATCACAGGTATGGATGCAGTTCTAGTAGGGCCTGGAACAAATGCTTTACAGTTACAATGAAAATGCATATCATCATCCATACCTGTGCAGATTTCCTAGTATTTTCCTGACTCTCCTGAAATCAAACAAAAATATAGCACTGATTGTCATTGCTACAAGAAGCAGAGAAGACTTTCCCCTTGGAAAACAGGCATCTGTTGACAAGCTGTCATCCCAGCTGAAGTCGGGAGTAAAGTGCACCTAAACCAATCCTGGAAGATAAAAGTTTTAATGGCAGATTTACATCTCTGTAATTGGAAATGGATCTACAGCTTTGTCTTTTAAAGGCCAAATCCTTCTGCTTCTTTGTTCCCTTTTTTTATTTTCCCTTTTCCCTTCCCTTTTCTCTAAATTAACATTTGAAACACTTGAGAATGTTAATTGAGCTTCACTTCATTCAGACAGGAAATAATGACCTCAAGCTAATAAGACAAGTTAATAGTTCCCTGCAGGTAAATTAACACAAGACCAAATGCTTGAAGACCTTGAGGATCTCAACTGTTAAACTTAAGTATGCATTCAAAGCAACCCTGAGCATCTAACAACGCAGATCACAGATCATCAATCAGAACTACTGAAAAAAAACCTCTTCAAAAATCCAAGAGAACTGCAGAACACATGGACGTAACTTTCTTTCAACATTTACCGTAACACAGCCAACTGAAAGATCCTTTTAAGTAAACTAATAAAAAACCTACAACCTGAATGCTCAATATGTATGGAATGGTGTGCTCAATGAAGACACTAACTCATACCAAAAATCAAACAAATAAGAGACAGTAACCTTTCCATTGCAATAACAACGCGTTTTCTTCTTGTAATCACTTTATAAGATTCAAAATACAAATTTGATTATAGTATATCCCTGACAATGAAATACTTACAGAAGTCATAATGCTGTTTAAAGTGACAAAACAAACGTTTCACAGCCCATAAACTGAAAAGTGCTATAAAAGGGCCCAAAGCATAACAGTCATTCCACAAATCATGTCAGGATGGACAAAAATGTGTGACCTAAAAACATGGACAGAAAAATATCTTCTCTCTTTAAAATATAGTTGTTGACAAATAAATGAGTAATTCTGACAAACTACTCAGGTTTAAACTCACAGCCCTCTATTAAAATAGCACAAAAGCATTTCAAAAGTTAACATATGTTGATGAATCATGTACAGATGAATAAATCACATAGTACTGATTAAAAACATAAGCAATTATGAGAAATACAAAATTTCGGGGTTCAATATAGTTTCATAGTTATAACTGTATCTTATAATCCTTTAGGCTGCTAAATTTACTTACTGTTTGGAAAAGTGAAAAGCTGTTGCTTACAATTTTCTATTTTTTACTTGAAGCTTTTTCCTTAATTACTTTTGGTTTTAGCACAACTAGCAGGTGTCAAGAGTATATTTTCTTTGATTGCATGAGTTCATCTCCAGTTAAGACACCAGCTCTGAACTGAAAAATCTGAACAGCTTGTTTTCCTCTCCCAACACATGAATATAAATTACGTGGTAAGAAGGGGAACCTAGGAAATGCAAAAGATGAAGGGCATGGGTGCGCAACAGGACAGCTGATAGACCTTTCAGGTTTATCTCAGCAGGCTCTGAGCTGTAAAGCCATTGCAGTCCTTGGTTTGTTTGGTGCTTCGTGTCAGGGCAGGTCCAAGAGGAGAGAGGATGCGAACACTCTCACAGGTTGTAGTTCAAAGGGGCTGAGCTCTGCCTGATATCCAGTTTTATTAGCTCTCCTAATACAACAACAGGGCTACCAAAGACATAAGATTGACAGAACACTGTTCCTGCTGAGGGACTGCTGTAATCATAACCCTGAACACCTAATCTGCTGAGACGCACTTTTGAAGTCTCTACCTTGATAGCTGCTTAGACACCCAGAAAACTCAGTACAACAGTGACTAGAAAAAATAATGAAATTTAGTAAATCTGTTGCTTCAATGTGAAAACCTGACATTGACAGAACTACAGTAATAAAGACAAAATAAATGCAATCACTAAAAATCTGACTTCAAATTATAGCTTTTTTTTTTAAAAAGCACTCATTTCTATTCGAACAGGAAGGGCACAAATCATGAGTGAAATAATAAGCAAATATGAAATATATAAAAAAAACATTTTCTGCATTGTAAAAATTAAGGAGAATAATCTGATTGGAGCTTGCTAATGATTAAACCACTTGAATTAATGTTCTGGATAAACAGTATGCTAGGTTTGCAAAGAGAGGCCTCAAAATTGAATGTAAAAGATTGTTTCAATTAGGAAAAACTATATATGAGTAGGTTTTCCTGTTCTTTGGTCTCTCTTCTGGAAAAAAAAATGCCAAATAAGATTTAAAAAATAAAAACCACTTAAAACATACTTGTTTATTTTATCAGTACTGTCATTACATTAAGCTATCATTAGAGACTTTAAACATTCTGTTTAAGGCAGTTCACTCTTCTCATTTCTGTGCAATTCCCTGCATGGCTCAGTTCGGTTTTCTGTCAGTGAAGAGTCGTGATGGCCGATAAAGATACCAGGAGTCAGTTATGTGCAGGAAGGATGTCTTCCTTCTCTTTATTTTCTCATCTGCTTTTTTATACCCCTTGCTAGCAGCAACATTACAAAAAGCATGCTCTGAAAAAGTTTCTCTACAGTTTTGTCTGTAGCAGTGCTTTCCCAAACAACACTGATATTGTCTTGGTTTCTGAACAAAGCTTTGCAATCAAAAAGCTGCATCATCCAGGTTCAGGATGGTTCACAAGGAAGCTGAAATGGCTTCCAGAGAGATTGCATGCAAGTACACACAGGTCACAGCTACAGTGTCTGGCCCAAAGCAGAGAGAAAAAGGTGCTTCAGAAAAGAGCTGATATTTATCCCAACATTTTGGTGCCAGTGTCCCAATCTAATGTGAAAAACAGAGCAGCTGCATAAATGCAAATGCATCCCACACTATTGGAGCAGCATTGGTACCAGTTCATGCATCATTCCAGCCCTGGCAGCCAGGAGGGCCAATTGTGTCTCCTGGGGGGCATCAGGCAAAGCATCGGCAGCCGGTTGATGGAGGGGATTGTCCTGCTCTGCTCTGCACTGGGGCAGCCTCACCTTGAATATGTCACTCTGTGGTGACCAGTGACAGGACCCGAGGGAACGGCCTGAAGTTGTGTCAGGAGAAGTTTAGGTTGGATATTAGAAAAAGGTTCTTCACCCAACCAGAGGGTGGTTGGGCACTGGAACAGGCTCCTCAGGAACGTGGTCACAGCACCAAGCCTGACAGAGTTTAAGAAGCTTTTGGATGATACTCTCAGACACATGGTGTGACTCGGGGATGGTCCTGTGCAGAGCTAAGGATTGGACTTGGTTATCCTTGTGGGTCCCTTCCAACTCAGTATATTCTGTGATTCTGTAAACAGTTCAGTTGCTTTCTCCATAGAGTCATTCTCATTTTCAATAAAAAATGGTTTCTCCAAAGTCCTGTGCAACATCCCATGGATATGTTGCCTTCAAACTAGAGTTCAGACTTTTATGAAAAATACTGTGGTGGACACCAGTTTTTAGAACCAACAGGAGTTAAAGTTTAACCTGAATAAAGAACAATTAGGTAACTGGACCACAGTTAGGATAATACAGATCAACATAAGGACCAAACTAAATGGATATACTGATTACCTTTCAATCAGTTTAATAAAGTTAACACTTAGAGTAGGTCTCACTCATCTCACAGTGGAGGCTAGCATCATCCAATTATTTTGAGAAACCTAAATCCTTGTGTTTTCCAGACTTTATGTCATCACCTGAGTGCTACTCAATTCTACCTCACTACCTAAAAGTGAATGCCAGAAAGATCTGTGTAATATTTACAGAATGTTATGCTGCCATATACGGCACTTTCTATAAGCAACCTTGTACATTAATAGAGCATATAAGAAAACCTCAGTTTCATAACTTGTACAGAATTCAATTCCAGATGTGGCATTAATTTTTCATCCTGAGGTATCACAGTCGGAGCTGCTCTGATTTGCGGATTTATACCAAAGAAACACAGGTGCTGCAGTACCTTGCTTAGGGAGAGAGAAGAGAAAATGGTACACCATTTCCATACGAAGTTCTGAGGAATTATGCATGACTCAACCTAAATTTAATACAGGTTCATATTGTCCTTGTTTAGATGCACATATATAATAGCTAAATTTAATAACATCAGAGATCTGCTCACAGAATTTCAATGCTCAATGGGCTCAGTCAAGTTGAAAAAAACATAAAGCTGTGGGAAAATATTAAACATTGTTACAACTAAAATCTTACATGGCAATGACTGAAACAAGGTAGTGAAGAAGGCAGTTAATTTTAACATTTCCTTTTGTAGTTTGTCAGTTCATCTTTAACAGTTATAAATATGCATAGGAGAGCAGAAAGAAAAAATGATGAAAGAATTTTTTGTTTGCTAAAAAAATAAATTTGTCTCCTTACTGTGAGTTGTCACCTTCTTCTTACCATCAGCACCTTTGGCCACCCACTTTTTTTAATTGTTTGGGTTTTGTTGGTTTTTGTTTAATTTTTTTAAGCTTTCTCCTTAATTTCCTCCTTTTTTCTTAAGCTTGGGAAGAACTCAGTATGGAAATTACCAGCTCTTTTGGTTCCTTCTTTAAAAGCAAGTGTTCTGTTGTTATGCATACACATTACTAAATATGATTACTTTGACGTGAATTTATGAAAACTGACTTCTGTTTTTAGTGCTTATGTCTCTACCTACATTCTCTCCTTCTGCTCATCTGTTTTCTAGTCAAAACTGTCTGAACTTGAGCCAGTTTTTAAACTCCTTTATAATGCATACCTGACTGAAACCTTTAACTGATATTCTAAAACACCATTCCTTGCAGAACGGAATAAAAATATTCTTTAAAGGAATAGTATTGGTTAAAAACTTATCCTACTGCCATGCAGACACAAAGTTTACCAGACACACACTGTGCTTTTTCCTCTGGGACCACAAACACACTTTGCCCAGTAGCTGTGACGGCTCCAACTGCAAGTTGTCAGCAGATTTTGAGAAAGTTCACGGTTCTCAGTAACCTTTCAGATTATAACCCTCACTGAGGCAAGGGCTGTAAATGGCAATCAGGAGGCACTGGGATGTATTTGGGAAGAGAATACATGGAACATTTCAGATCCCTGATGCATCATTCTGCATCACCATCTCACCATTTCCTTCATGTCTCTTTGATGTCTACCTCCAGCATGAAAGCACGTGACTTACAGAAGGCAAATATTCTTCATCTAGCTTGTTTTCAAGTTGGACAAATGAAGACCAAGTAGACAGCATTCCTTGATTTTTTTATACACACAGCTGGTATATTTGACTTTTGTCTCTCACTAATATGAGGCTGTAACTCCAATTGATCTCAGCACTTTCTTGAAGCCTTGAACTTCTTCTCTGGAGCAAGTAAGGTCCTCTGGAAGTTCACGTAACTGGAGTATCTTCTTGAATCTATTAACTCAGAAGGAATATGTGCATTTTGAGAGGAAGACTAAGCCTGCTCAATTTGTGCAATTGTTGTGAGAGAACAGGGTACTAAACTGGAAATGGCACCTTCAGTCAATCAGATCCAAGAATGGATTTTGTTTTTATCAGTAATGGTGCAGTCTACATCCATATTCTAGGGATCCCTGAGCTAAAAAGATCAGTTCAGCATCCTCCTCACCCATTAAACCATCTTCCTTCTTATCTGCATTCTTTCTGGACCCAACTTCCACAGCACAAAAGATGAAAGCTCTGCTGAGGACAGCTCAAGATCTAATGGTCACGACAATTCCCTTACTAGGAGGTTAGGTCAACCATCTCCAAGCTGATCAGCAACCAGAACCCACTCCCTGGCTGACAGGTCTAACCATTAACAATAAAAAAAAAACCCTATCATCAAAATCCATTTCAGACCCACCCATATCTTGTATTGTGGACATCTCTTGGAGATTTATACACTACTTTTCTAAATTCATCTGATAACATGTACAGAGCCTGAATCTTCCCCAGGCCAGGGTTTAGGAGTCTAATCTCATCCATGGCCATCTACAAATCACAGCAGCTGCATCATAAACAGCTCATGATCCAGGCCTCATCTGAACTTCCACAAAAGCAGAAATTATCTGAAATCTATGGCTTCAAACTTCCTATGTAATACTGAACTATCTGTATATATAAAGTGTGGTGAACCCAACCAAAAAGTAACCTGAAAGGTCATCTAGCCATGAGTATGATCAAATGCCTTCTTGACAGGTATGCTTAACAAACTTCGGCACTGCTTATGAAAACTGTGGCATCACCTTGTGCATTCCAGTGTTTCATAACCCTCACCATTAAAAGATATTCCTAATATCTAACACGAACTTTTTTTTCTGGTAAGAAGTTTGTAATTTTGCTATCCTACCCCTTCCCCTATACAGCAGCATTTATGCATAAATACTATGTTACAATACAAAAATTTCCTTAATTCACTGAACATCTCTTCTTAAGTTTCCCAAGTACCACTGACATCAAAATTATAAATCTCTGCTTCATAAAGTGCAATAGCTGCTTCATTAACTCAGAGAGAATTAATTACAGTCATTTGAACAAACCTGAATTACACCCATCCAACTAAGCACACCAGCATGATCCAGAAAGTTCCCAATTGCAATTAGATGCTATTTTCTATATCTGAAAGTACTGTGACCATACTGACATATTTGAAGGTTGCTGTTCAGTTCTCCAGACCAGTAACTACATCATAAAAAGCACCATAGACTATGTCAGTTTTTTGGAAGAGACTAAAGGACTGGCGGAGGGTGGTTAGGGTTCTCAGCTGTTTGTTGATTTGTCTGAAATAAAACTGGAGGTTTGGAATGACAACTTGACTTCCCTAAGCCTAAATTAATATTAAATAATCATGCAAAAGGTGAAACTTTCAGGACAGAAACATTCTCTACTCTAACCCAAGGGAAAGCCTGCAAGATGCAAAAATGCTATTTCCTCTTATTAGCATGAATCCTTAAGTAATCAGGCCTTCTGATTAATACATGGTTTCATTTATTTTACAAGAATACAACATACCTTATGTAAAAAAAGCATAGCTCTGTATCTTGCATCCTGAGTGCATCTGCCTTTACTAGTCAACAAAAGTCAAAACAAAACAAAACCTGAACGACAGAAGGAATGCCTATAAATATAATCAACTCTGACCTGTTGCTTGCCTACTTTCCAACAGCTAGGAAAAAAGGAATTGAGCTGTAAAATTTGTTCTGGGCAGGAACTTGGCATCTACTATCAAGTCAGAGTCCAAAGAAAATTAGCATCACAAATTTCAAATACACTGACTTAGCTCATGCAGCTCAAAACCTGCAGCTTTGATTTATATCATAATGGATTAAATCCTGCCAGGCAGTCAGCAGTCATACCCATGCATGGGGCAGAAGGGATTCTGGCAAAGAGGGAATAGGGGGCAGAAAAGTCCCAATTTTTAACCAGTTGTTGCCCTGGTAGGGTTATGAACTGTTCAACACCTATTTTCCAATGCTAGTAGTAGATGTAAATACCAGTTAATCCATTCCTATGTCTCAACCATGAAATAATAAAAAACATCTGAGTACTCCATTCTTTGAATCTCATTCTTTTTGCCTAGAAAGTGTTTCAGACATCATGCTAGGGGGGAAGGCCTTTAGACCAGTCTTTAGAAATGCTATTTTCATCTTTAATTAGGACTCACCAGCAAACAGCAATCCTGTTCTCTCATAAGCAACTCCCAGTTTTACAAGATATGCTTGAAGCTAACACAGGGTGAATTCCCTACTCTCTGATAAAAAGCATAAACAGCACTAGTAATGAGAATCAGAACTGAAGAAGGAACAACCTGTAGCCCATAGGGTGATCATACTCTTGGAAGAATAGGACTGGAAAGAGTAGATTCCTCATCTTTGATAGATCAATCTCCTCATAAATAAGCAGTAAAATGGGGAAAAATACTAGACTTCCTCATTAATAATTTATTCAAAACTAGAGAGAAATTTACTTTTGTTTAAGAAGAAAATATCTGCTAAGGGAACAAAATTTCATAACATTGTAAGGTGAAAGCATTCACAGAATTTACAGTAACAAGGAGAAGGTGAAATAGTTTCTCATCAGCATTCTGCAGCGCTTTCTTATCTGAAACACTCTTTTCAAAACACTTCTATCAGTCATCAGAGATCATACTCTTTAGGGGAGAACAGAATTAACATGGCATTTGCCTTACCTCTCTTCAAGCTAATTCATGCTAGAACAGTTCTGATATCTTTTGTGTTAACTTGTACACCTGCTGTCGGCTTGGCATCAGAAGCAAAATACTACTAGCTTCCAAATAGTGGAAATATTTTGCATTCCATATTTTCAAGGAGCAGTCAGAAGCATTTCATCAAACCCGTGAAAGAGTTATGATTTCCAGAATGGGCCAGGTTCTTACATGACACAAGCCAGACCTAAATGACTGCTCAGTGCTCAGCCACTCAGAAAAAGACACACAAGTGGATGAAGTGCTTAGTCTATGGTTTTACTCATAACAATAGACACTGTTTCAGTAGAAGAGTTTGTACAATAGTGTCTTCACCCATTTTTAGAATTTCCACCTTCCCCAGAACGTGTGTATAACTGAAATTCTTTTGGCAACTATAATTAACAATTACAGTTGAGATTTCCTGGAACCTCATTTTCCCTACACATCACCATTTGTGGACGTGAAGGAACATGAGAGCAGTTTGAAGACAGTGTCATTACCTACAGTATCCTTCTACTGCCTGTCTTGACCTGAGGAAGAGGTCACTTAGTCTTTTGGAAGAGCAATTTGTAAGATGAATCAAGGATGAAGGCAGGACTTGGAGAAGGCAATTTCATCCAGTGCAAAGATGTAACGTCTGACATTTGGATAGTCATTTGAAATAAATTTTTAAGTCCCAAACAGTTCTTTCTATTCATATATGTTTCAGGTGTAGTGATTTCAAATACTGAGGATATTTCAGTATGTGGTGCATATTTTGCAAAGCAAACACCAACACATAATTATCTCCCATAATTATTTAAAATAGTTCTCCAACAATTTCTTTTCTAAATTACATTACTGTGGAACTGGAACCATTACAAATGATCATACTGTTTAATTAGCCAGTTTCTCCTAATTTCTTCTACAATTCAGATTTTTAATTAACATTTCATTGCTCTTAAACTGAGTGTAATTATTAACAGCTTACATGAAATTCAAACTAAAACTGAATCTGTTAATAAACTTCTATTCTGAAAAATGTAAGGAAATACTATGTTTAATAATTAAGCATTTCTTCAGCTAAAATCCTTACCTATCTCAAATGAAGAACTAGTTCAACAGTCAATCAGCACAGCCCTTCTATGCACAAAATGCAAACATAAAAGTGAAGTAAAAATCCCAAGCATACAGCAGTCTCTGTTTCAGAAACTAAAGTAACAGTATAGAAAAAAAAGCATATGTTTCATCCTATGTAAAAAAAAATGCACATTCTCACTTTCAGCTTCTGGAAGAGCTGGAAGGCAGAGTTTTGGCTTGGTTGAAGATAAAGGCCACAAAGAAGGCCTAAAAAGGTTAAAGCTATAGTGGGAAGCTACCATTTTGGGAGAAGACAAGGGATTGATTTCTACAATCAGTGGAAACGTTTAGGGGACAATCCAAGATTGGTGAAACTGTTCCTAAAGATGAAGGAAGCTATTAGAGAAGCAAGTATTTTAGATGTGATAGATATTAATGGGAAATTATTGGGAAAACTAAGTGGAAGTAAACTCAGTGAGGCTGAGACTAAAGCAAAAGAACCTGCCATTTTAAGGAATGGAATCAGTGAGAAGGGCAATTGACTTGAAAAGTGGAATTCAACCTACCCGAGGAATAGGTTGAAAGGCTCTCCTGGGAGAGGGGCAAAAAGAATGGAAGTGTTCTGTAGAGCTAAAAAAATTTCATTAAGAACAACAGCAAGGAACTATGCTATTGCAGAGGAAGGGTACAGAGAACAGTGATAAAACAATATGACTGCGTTTAGAGCTCTTCAGTGACCTCAGAATAAAAACCCCTATACAGAAAGCTTAAATAAGGACACCTATTTATGGACAAGAACAGAGGAACAGCACCAGCATGGGGGAGTGACACTGGAAAGGTTATGGCACAGGACAAGTTATAGCTTGTAAGGGACATAAGAGGCAACAAAAAAGGTTAATAGTAAGAAGAAATAGATGGGAAAACAGAGTTCATTTCTGTAATGGGAAAACAGAAACCATAATAGATGATGCAGAGTAGTCTTAAGTATTCAGTGCCCACCTTCTCCCAGTCATTTATTCTCCTCCACCCCAAATTAATTAATCTGGCTTTAACAGCTGAAGAGGATTGTGAAGGAACAAGCTGGGAATTACGGAGCAAGAGTTATCTGAGTCAGGCCAGCCACCAAACTGCCCCTTACACTCCTCTAGGAAGTACCTTAAGATGTCTCTGAACCTTATCCACCTCAAAATATTGTCAACAACGTGAATTTGTTTAAAGGCAAAAGAATTGGACTAAAATTCCTTCTCTAATTAGTTCAGAGCAGGATTTTCTGCCGAAGACTCCCTTCTTGGTAACGCTGCTGGAGCTGAGTATTACATGAGAACCTAAAATGGTGTCCTTGATAATTTGTTGGAGTTGTTCTCTTTTGCACAAAAAACTTTACTAGCAAATGAAACAGATAGCAAGACGAAAAATACTCTCTAATTTAGGTGACTGGGCTCTACTCTTTCTCTCTTATCCAAAGTGAAAGTATAAAAGATGAAGGATGAGATCTACTGCTTAGGTGTATTTCAGATTTGAAAAAAATTGTGTTTGTGCCCTTGAGATAGAGAGAGGAACTGAATAAAGTTCTCCCACATCAAGGGTGAATACCCTAATCACCAAATTAGTTATGAGATTAACAAATAGAAAACTTCCAATTAAGCCTTGGATTTTTTCCAGCCACAATTATTTGATGCATTCAAATGCTTCTGAGACTTTAAACCAGACTGTTCAGCAAATTTGCTGTTTCTCAGTA
The DNA here is from genome assembly GCF_001604755.1 of Lepidothrix coronata. NCBI lineage: Eukaryota > Metazoa > Chordata > Aves > Passeriformes > Pipridae > Lepidothrix > Lepidothrix coronata. The sequence goes on along the minus strand of NW_016690268.1, from coordinate 2,417,901 downwards.
AATACAAACACACTCATACAGCCCTAATGATTACTGCCTGAAGGTGAACAGAGAGGGAAAGAAAAGTTATAATTAGCTGAGCCAGGATACAACTTTCAGACAAAATGTTCAGCTGGCAGTTACAGCCTTCATCCCTGCCACCCCACTTCCCTCCAGCTTCCTCTAGTGGACCCTCTCTGCTGGTGCTGCCAGCTGGAAAGCATTGTGCTTCCTCCATGACATGGCAGAACTGCAGAGCAGCAGTAGCTACTTTATCATAATATCATTTGAGTTGTGTAAATATGGAAAATAAGAGTGTATTTTTTCATGAGACATGCTTTTAAGCTCCATATGTTGCTACCACTGTTCTCACTTGTTCTCACTTGCCTGTCCCCCTTCTCATTTGCAAAAATAACACCAAGTTATTATTTGATCTTCCTTATAGAAAGCATATGTAGAGTATTAATTGGCAACAAAGGGTGAGAACAGCGTATTAGCCAATTCTTGAAAATATTGCTTCTTCATGCATCCATTATCTCACTTTTATCAGGCTCACATCTGAGTCAGCAATTTTGCTCAGGCTGGTGTTCGAGGAGCAATGCAATAGCCAGATGACAACAGTACCATCTACATCATCTTCATATTCAGTGCTCACTGAGAAGGAGAGGAATGTAATGCTGAGAAAAGGTCTAGGATAGGCATTAGATTTGGACTTCATCACCACTCCTACCGACTCCAAGCCACCAACATGTTGCAGGGGATTGCAGCCAATTTTTCCAGAACTGCCAGTTTGTCTGTCCTTCTTCTGTGTCTATAAAATATGTTATCAAAGCCATCTCCACATCCTTTCCTTAAGGAGGCTGGGAACTGATAGAATTTGATGGAGTTAGCTTTTCTCCACCTTTCTTACAGCTTTGCATAAGGAAATCACTGTTACCAAGCTATGATTTTAAACTGCTAAATTTATGATGTGACAGGATTTTTTTATTTTCTCTTTATGTTTAAAGTCAATCATTTTAAGTGTTTCTGCTGTGTGCTGGCTATGTTTTGCTCTTTGAAAGTAAAACTGAAATTACCAAATCTCTTATTTTCCACTGTAGGACAAATTCATGTTCGTGGTAAGAGAAGTAAGATTCCTTGAGCAACAGTCTGAAGTTTTAAATCCTTGCCTGTCATCTGTGGTAAATGTACAACTGAGCTTCTCTTAAGAGCAGCTTCAATGTCCTTCAGACCCTGAGAGGCCTTTTCCCAAAAGGGAAATACTGGATTAAGAAAGCACAAGTTTAGCTATTTGCTTCCAGTTCAAGCATGATGGGATGCACCATTCTACGTGGTCACCTTTTACACTCAGCAACCGCATGAAGAGTCTTCCAAACAAGAAAGTATTTGCATTACTGACACAGGAATGAGCAATATTCATATATAACAAGGAATGAAGCCAAGGAGCATAAGTGACAACTCACTAAATAGCTCTACCCCATGCTGAATGCATGTGCTATGTTAGTGACTTGTAGCTCAATGTCACACAGCACGTGCTAGAAAAAGGAATTCAAACAGGACAAGTGAACATCTGCTTCTAAATAGAAAAAATATTATTATTCACATAGGGATAGATATATTTAAAGAACTCCTTCAGGAATTTTAATATAGTTTAACTGCATTTGTTTAGGATAAGCAGCAGTATTGCAGGCACCCTAAGATTAATATCACCTACAGAAAATGAAACATTTGTAGCGAGCTGTAATAATGGTTAATACAACAGAGAAAACAATATGTTTTAATGAAAGTTACTCTCAGCTTTCAATTAGTTTTTAGAGGCCAAAAACCTCTCTCAGAATCCATGCTTCTAAACCTGCAAGCTTCATTTTGGGTGCCTACAAAAGCATTCCTCAAAGCAGTGGGAAACAGGCAGGTGCCCCTGAAGGCTTCCAGAAGGAAAACCTCTCTATCCAACTTTCAGCCTTTTGTCATCAGACATGTTTGCCTAACATATTTTAAAAGATTAATCTCTAATACCAGTAGTTAATGCTGTATTAATAAATGCTTCACTTTAATTATGAAGTAAGTACTTGTCAATCTTCCTTGCTTTCATTTTGGATACGATCTTGCTTCTAGGCCTCTGTCGCCAAAAAATTAAAGGCTTGATTTCAGAAGTTGGTATGTGTTAGATTACTGGAGAGCCTCAGCACAGGAAAGGACCTACTACCAATAATGGAAGAAAAATACTGAAATACACAGAAAAGTTGTAAGAAAAACTAAGAAAAAATTCATAAGCTGGAAAAAAATTGCAAATTTAGCATGTATGGTTTTTCTCCCATTTTATGTATGTATCTGCAGAACATTTCGATCAAGAAACACTTACTAAAGCTGAGAGAAATAGAACAAGTAAGCATTCCTCAGGTTTTGTAACCAAAAATAAACCAAGTTACAGAAAAATGTATTTTTAATTTCATTTTGACAGAGAAAGAAAATGAGGTTCATCTGTGTTGTTCCTAAAGTTCTTCCAAACCAAAAAGCTGTGTAAGAGTCATTATTAGTTATATAAATCTTGGAAGCTTGTTGCAATCCAGATTGTGATCACTAACGACTACAGAGCAGAAATCAAAGTAAAAATTTAGCAGAGATGGTTTATCTACCTAAAGCATTAATGAGCTGCCCTACACTCCTCCTAAAGACTTCAACCTCCACCTGCCCAACCTGTTTTAGTTCCTTGTTTTCATCATCACGATATCTTCATTTGACCTGAATCCATGATTTATCCCCTCTATTCACAAAAGCCCATTCATCTTCATCACATACATTGCTCCTTTCTCAGAAGCCTCTGCTGCTCCACTCTCCCTTTCCAGGCATCCCTAGTGCTCCTCCTCACCTTTCTCTGGTTACCTCCTGGCATCCAACTTGTGTGTGATATATAGGGCCTTAGGAATGATGACTTTTCAGCAGAATTCATGCCTCTCCAGTGACAAAGCTGCTTTCATTATCTCCCTCATTTCCATTATGCAGTCCATGCTGCTGGACCCTGTGCTTGGATCATTCCAATATTTGCTTCCCCACACCTACTTTTACTCTACAAGGCACCTTTATTAAATACTGCACAGTATCTCCAGTGATGTTCACCACCCCTGATTCATCTACTCTTCCTTCAGCTCAGCCATCCACTATTTCCTTTTAAGTCTAAGAAATCTTACACTGACAGTCACTGAGACCTTTTCAATGTCTAGGATTTGTTCCTTAAAATCCCAAAGCATTTCCTGTCTCTACTTCTCTCTCCACATATAATCTTGCTGATTTCTTTGAAAAATACGAAATGAAAACTTATTTTGGCCATTCTCTTCCTTTCAATCCTACTTTCCATAGAGAGAAATGAGTCAACCTGGCTCTGCCGTGATCCCCATCTCTCTCTCATATAAAACCTAGGCTTCCCATCTGTCTCATCAGCTGAGTTTCATCTCACCTCACTGTTGACACATCCACACTGTAAATGTCTATAATGCAGCCAGTTAGCCTCAGCTGGTATTTTTTTTGCTTTCTCATCAACAGGGAAATATGTCCTCTCAGGGTACAATTCACTTTTCCCCAAGTCACCTTTAAAAAGAGGACAGATGAGTTGTGCCCTCAGTGTCTGCTTCTCTGCATCATCTATAACAGCAATCTCAACAACTAAAACAGATGTAGCTGGCTAAAATTAAGCAACAAGACAAACCCCCAACTTGCTCCCTACCTACCCTAAAGCTCCCAATGTAGGTTCAACATGACTAAGAAACACACCCTTTCTTGTTTCTTCTGATCACCACCACAATGCAGATTTTGGACCTGCAACTTGTACATCAGACCTGACTCTTCTTTTTTAAAAGACCTGTTTATTCAGGAGATCCCTTACGTCCCGCACGTTTTCAACTTAATGCAAAACTGCTCCTCAAATCTCCTCCCTTGGTTCTCCACTGCCCCCAGCCTCAATAAGCCAGGCAGATGGGACTCTGCTCTTGTGCAAAGGTCATTTATCATATTAGCATTTGGAGTATTGACTGACATACTGCATTGCAACAGTAACTGTAACAATACTGTACTGTTCTATTCCTCGTTCTCCTGAAATAATTTATTATCTCATCTTAAATTTAAATCACTAATTCTTAGGGGCAGAGATAATATTTCTGTTCTGCATTTACCCATCTTGCAATGGGATATGCTATCATGACTATGCCTTTGAGGTAATATAAATATAAATAAATAACAAACACAGACAATAACACAATTACATTGGTTTTGCTTACAGGTATGCAATTTTTCTCGGGCATGAAGCAAAATAAAAATTAGACCTAGCAAGTGCTTCTGTGGGACCCCCCCCCCAAATTATAATAGTTCCTTTATTAGATGTGCCACATAACAAATAAAAAAGGAGTAATAGAAAAATATTAGCAGATTTGTAGAAGGACCAAACAGCACAAATATAATTATATCTACTTTACTGCTAATTTGTAGGGCTCAGAACACTTCTGTACATTTGCTTTCCTCTCTTTTCTTGACTCTGTTTTAGTTTCCTCATTTTGCAATAGCTCAGGTACTTGATGGTCTTGACAGCACTAGAAAAATAAGGCAAGCCTACAGACAAAGTTGTTTTCACAAATTCATCCGGCTCTAGGAAAAATATTACAAGAATGGCCAATTTTTTTTGATATTCTGCAACTGTAAACCTTTCTAAGTTTTCAAAGGTAAGGTTTTGAGAGCAATTCTTTCCATTTGTAAGAGGTTATTTAGTTATTCCCATCTGTCAGTAAAAATCAGAAACTACCCTTTTGGATGACAGGCAAAAGACTATGCAAAGTCACCCCTGTAATCTGAAGTCTTTTAAGATCTCTTAAACTATTTTTCAGTTCTGCTTATAATCAATCCTAAAGTAATAGGATTTTTACTCCCCTCAAAAAAACCCATTATCTTAATGCTGAAAAAGCATGAAAATATGGAGTACACAACTTTTCAATACCTAGACTATCTATTACTATATTTAATTATATAGCTACTAGGTTATATATATATACACACACATACAGGCAAGTAGGGCAGGGGTCATTTGCAGATCTTTAATTTCACTCTTTTTCTTTAATTGTTGTTGATTGAAATAAGTGTCTTAATGTTGCACAGCTTTGTCTTTTGATTACTGCATGTGATTAAGGCAACCAGTGACAGTAATTTTTCTTAACACTATAAATCAACACAAAATAACACTTTCCAGTTCTTAATTTATTCATGTTACATAACATATATCTGGAAGTTCACTAGAATTCCAGTAATGCAGTTCATATGCAGAGGACATCCAGTCACTGTCAAGGAAGTAAAGCTTTAACACACCTTGCTCATAATACAAAAGAATCCTGCATTAGTTATAGGATATAAGGTTTTCTATTTTTAAGTTGTCCATTCCTTTGGTTTTTTGTAAGAATGTGTTCTTCCACATGTTATGAGCCTTTAAAGTTGAGTAGAATTACCATCTAGTTGGTTGTTCAACCTGTTAAAAAAGATGCATCCACAGCCCAACTGAGGCAGGACTTGTGCAAAAAGCTACGAGGGCAAACAAGAATCTCTCTGTTTTGCTGTTGATATGTACAAAGATCACTACTCCTAAAGATACATCTCCTGAAGCCTGATAGGAATGAGTATTTATGATATCAAAATTCTATAGCAGTAAAAATAATTACAGTTTTGGACACATTACAAATGATACTGAATTTTGTGCAACTTGCAACTAATAGGAGATTGCAAGTAGAAATTTTGCAGAATAATACACTTTAAAAAATTAGCTGTTGTATGGAGACAAACTCCTCTTGGTATAAGGAAACCCAACAACCAACAGGACTTTTATACATGTGCCCTGTGCAGGATTGAGCCATGATTTTCAGACACAAACATTTTAGCTGAGAAAAAAACAGATTTGTTCTAATGTAACTACTGATCACCTAGCTTTACTTCAGGGTGAGCCTTTTGTTTCTGTAGACAACAGGTATATGTCCTTGAGCAGCCACTGCTTTGTGCTTAGTATTCTCATCCACTCTGCTCCGTGCAACAACAGGGAACAAGAAACTCCTATCTCAAGCCCTTGAAGGCCAAATGCAATGTGCCTCTCAAGCATCTGAGCAGCTGGTGACACAAGTATACTCTATGCTGGGCCAAAGTGAAATCAAAAGGCAAGACTGCAAGCAAAAGACACTATATAGCATGCTGTCAAACAAAACTGAGAAAACACTAAATCAAACTAAAGCAGCAAAGACAACTTCAAATGTTTGTAATGGCCATTTCTTAATTCATCTTTTACTCCTCATTCAAGCAATTTCTTCCTTGATGCAATGGTACTTTCACCTCAGCCATCAGCCTCCCTGAAGCTCACTGCTAAGGCATGTTCAGTATGAACTGGCAATTGCCCTGTGAGCTGAGGCTAAGCTGCTGGTAGCCACTGGCATAATACACTCCTTCTGTAAACACTGCATCAGCTTGACCAAACTTCTCGGTTTGTCAATAGGAAAACAAAACAACACATAAGCATTCAGAATTCAGAATTATTTTAAACATGTTTTTGTGACATTCTCTGTGTCATATTCAGCAAGTGGAGTTTTATTTTCCTGAGATGCGTCATATTTTTCTTGTATTTCCTCTCCCAAGTAGTTACTGCACTCCTTTAAATGACTTCTAACACTGAGAAAACACAGGAAATATAGTGCAATTCATCCAACTTGCATTTCACAAACTTCAAAAGGAATAAAAGTGTTGTTAAAGCTGCATAAATGAAAACTTAATCCCACATCAGATAGAGGTAAACATAGCAAGAAGCCAAATTAAATGTCATCTCTTTTTCTGTTTTTCTCCTTGGACTGCCACACACCAAACATTTCATATGATCTATGAGGTTTCTAGAATAAGGCAAAAAGATACATTTGTATAATTCTTTTTGTATTTACAGCAAGACAAATTGTCTTGTTTTTAAACACCAGGGCTGATTGGAGTTGTACAACAGGGTATAAAATTGTCATTGCAGCAGTCTGTGTTTGCGTATAGTCAAATATCACACTGACAGTATAACAGGAGTTCATTGCGCTTTGAAAGAATTGTATCTCTACATTGTTGTCTAAACTAAGCCCCTCAAACCTTGCTTTAAGCTTCTAATCTTCTAATTTTTCTTTGTTTCTAATGTGTACAGATTGATTCAAAATGCGAATGTGAATCTGGAAGAATACCAGAAAGGTTTCTTTACCTACGTTGTGGTGGCTCTACTAAGATGTTTTGGTATTTACATAAAACATGTTTTCCTGCCTGCAATTTTTCTTCTGTTTATTCTGTGAAAAACTGAAGTGACAAAAGCCAATGTTTTTAACGGTGGTGTCAGAAATTATCCTTCCAGATTTAAGCTTATGGGCTCCATAAAACCAGACATATTTTAGAAGACATTAGAAACCACCCCGTTTTCAACAAATTGATCATGATCTGAAAATCTTACACCTTATAGACCTAATAAGACCAGATTCTTATATGTGGCACACTTGATGAAGTTCACTTACACTCCAACTGAATCCCAGAGAGTGCCTAGCATCCACATGGAGAAATCGGCAATATGTTCTCAACTGCTCTCCCAGTCCCTGAGGTCTGGGGCCCTGTATCAGTGTTCCGGACCAAGCATCAGCCCCTTCTGCCATGTTGTGCAATTGTAAGCAGCAGCCAGGACTTGGGTTTTGAGTGGGACCAGTTCACTCCACAGAACAACACAAGGACAGAGGTCTGGGGCAGATCAAAGCGTCCACAGAGCTCAGTGTCAGAAGGCCGCAAATAGAGAAGCTTAAGTGTGAGCATGGATACACTCCTAGCACGCACCAACTTTTGATTCATGCACGTTCTAATCCAGAGGGGGTAACTTTTGACTTAATTGGATTTTTCTTTCATTAATTTGTTCAATGCCTTTTTGAACTTCTGAAAACTTAGAGCATCCATACATTGTCACTTGAGGGGAAAAAAATTCTATAGTTCAAATAAATGTTGCATGCAGAAGTATTTCTCTTAGAGAGTTCTGCTCATTATTGTCATCTATCTCCAGAATTACAACTATTGACAAGATTTTCTCATCCTACCCAAATCAGACTCTAAAATAAGAGACTATCCATTACTAAAAATCCCTTCCTCCCTGAAGTGAGCCAAGAACAGCAGCTTATCGTTCCTTCCCAATGCAAAGTAAATCTAATTATGAATAACTGGGAAAACTTTCCAGCTTACTTGGTGAAGGCACAGAATGCCCTTCAACATCTGTACTCCATAAGGGATTTGAGTACACAGAATTTTGGAAAAAGAAGGGTGAAGGACAGAGAGAGAGAGCAATTCAAGCCATAAGGGCCAGCAGAGAAGAGATACTTCACTTGAGGTCAAAAGCCTCAGGAGTTAATTGCTTGATGTGGTTAGGAATGCAAACAGACAAGCCTTTTTTCTTACCTCTTTGTGGTGAAAATATTCATTGGCTTTATATAAAGCTCTTGCACTGGGAAAGATGAAAACCAGGTAATCTCTACTGCGTGGCTGTGAGTTTGGCATGCTTGAGAATGAAAATTGAGCTGAAGAGGAGTATGGTATATTGGTCATAAGAGAACAATTAAGTCATGAGACCAAAAATCCTCACATACCAACATCATCTGGTAAAACACAGTCAATACAGGACTTTGCATTTCCCTTAGTTAGTTAGTTAGTTAGTTAGAGTTAGAACATCCCTTCATGATGTTCCTGTCAACTTAATTCTCCAACCTCTCAAGGTTCCAATGGCAACCTAAACCTTTGTTGTATTAACCACTCTTTTCATTTTATAGCCTGTAAACTTGCTAAGGGTGTATTCCGTCCCATTGTCCAGGTCACTAATGCAGATCTTAAACAGTACTGGTCCCAGTACAGACCCTTGGAGCACCCCACTGGTTACTGGTCTCTAACTGGACTTTGTGCAATTGATCCCAACAACCCTTTGAGCTTAGCAGTTCAGTCAGCTTCCAGTACACCTCAGCATCCTACTTATCCCCAACAGACAGGAACACGACCATTCTCTACTAAACTGAATCAGACAGAAAAACAGAATCTTTTGGTGCAATGTACATCGCTTTGTAAGTGAGTAACTTCAGTCCAGCTTCATTCACCTTCAGCTGCAAGATGACTGCTGTGAAGAGAACAGTGGGACATCCAGTGCCATAGGCACTGTCAGTGGTGTGGTTCACTAAAGGTACAGACTTTCACTGTAGATGACACCAGATCACTGATGCTATTGCTCCTTGGCTATTCTCCCCTGAGATAAAAGATAAGGTCTTCAAGAGGGAAGTATATGTCCTAATATACTACTGAGTAGCATATTAAAAACTGAGTAATATATCAGTAGCATATTGATTCCTTTAAGGAGTGGATTACCCTATGAACATATGGATTTTCTGGGACATACTAGTCTGTCAGATGTCACATTCTTTGCAACTCCATTAGGAGCAACAGAGCTTACTGCAGGTCCAGAAAGAGGGTCTTCATGGTTCAGCTGTTTTGCAGGAAGCATGTCCATGACCATGGTTTTTCCCTCTGTCCCACCGTATGCCCTGTCCAAAACCCAAATGTGTTTTATAGAGCCTGACTGGACCATTGGTCACTCCCATTTAAAACCTGAAAAGTATCTGATAGGCCTACTCTGACATCTTCTGCTTAGAGCTCTGCTGAACTTGTGGGATCCATATGGCGGGACAGGATCCATAAAGTGGCACATCACACTGTCATCCATCACATGGTGGAAAGACTAGGACACTAACATCTTACAAGTAGCCAGACAAATTCAGAGGCCACATGCAAGTGGGATGTTGAAGATTTTAACCTCTTTAGTGTGTCTGTGCTTTAATTCTTTTCAGTAAAAGTGGGATTTCAGTTAAAGCAAAGAATCAATAGCAGCTCTGCCTTTGAGCCTTGTTTCTAAGGGCTAAGTGACCCTTGAACCTGGTAATCCATAAAGGGCCTGTTCCTCATTCTTTTCTGTTTGTCATTTCATACCTTTGATCCTCTCAAAATCTATTTTCCCCAGGTACTTACGTATGCAATTAATTTGGATATTTCACACTTTGCAGTGTGTGAAAGTCAAGTTTACTTACAATCGTAATTGAACTAGGCTATAAATAAAGTCATCACTGTATAGTCTGATTCACAGGGCTCCTTTCCTTTTCAGGTATTTAAGATACCTTTTCAGGTATCTTAAGCATCTGTATTACAAACTGTTGGTCCCAATTAAAACAGGATGAAGAGGCATAGGGCTAACTTCACCTTGTGTAGTTATTTGCCACCAAACAAAATTAATATAAACCCACCGCTGTTCTGTCACAATACAATTTCCAAACTTTTGCTCCCACAAATCTGGAGCAGCACATTTTCCAGCTACAATCTTATTATTAATTTTTAAAAAGGAAGCCATTATTATATTTTGCCCTTAATAAAGTCTCATAAAATAATTAAAGCCACATATAATGCAAATTCTTAACCAAAATTATCTACTGCCTGGTTTCCATATTAAACAGTTGCAAGTGCTGAGATCAGCACAAATATCTCTCTTCCTCATTATTCCAATCCTAAAGAAATTACTGAAAAACTGCAAGTTTACTTTTCTTTTCACAATATGTTTCAGAAAATCCCAGAGTAGCAAAGCATCCCAAAATGTTTGCAGAGGATAAAGCAGTCTGGCAATAGACTGCTGTCTGCTGTTCCAGTGTAAAAGCCGCACAAGTGAGAAGTAACTCAATAATTTGAGAAGAGCTTGGAAAGGAATGATTTCCAGAAGCCCATCCATATTTTTTTTCATCTGTCAGGTGAGCTAATAAAAGATATCACCTCCCTCTGAAAATCAAAGCTCAAAAATGCATGGTAAAAATATTCAGATGTGAAATGAAGGCCCACAGAAAAATGTACTAGGAGGAAGAAGCAAGGGAAAAAATTATGTTCTGTCTAAAGAACCCAGCTGTATACTACCATAACATACAAAATCAATTTTCTATATTTGATTGAGAAACAGGTTTGTGTAAAACTCTAATCAGAAACCAAAAATTAATCATTTAACTGATGATCTCTACATACTCATAGGTGGTCGTGGTGGTGAGGTATTTCTTCATTTTCTTTTTGCCAAGAGTGATAAAGTATGACATGGGAGGAGAGCATCAACACTGCTGCCTCATCACAGGCTCAGTTCAGAATCACTTTGGAAAGCAGGAAGAGTTGGTGGCCTATCCTCAATTTTCCTAGCAGAAATCAATGGCATGTCCTACATAAACTTGATCAGTGCAGGGAACACACTCTGTATCTGCCTTCAGTAAGTGTCCTGGTGTATCCTTATAATAAAGTTAAAGAGCTGAAAGACTTCTTGTGCAGGAAGATGAATGCAAAGCATGCTCATTGCAAAAATAACAGTTAATTTTTCCAAATTCAGAAAGGGCTTATTTCATGTTTACATTAAGCCTACCGAGCCACTAATTCCAGCTTGGGGGTCAATTGGGAAGTACAGCCTTTGCCTACAGATAAAGAGGTAAAGCTATGCCCTCATTCAGGAGGGTAGATGAGAAATGAGGAAACTGCAGGCAAGGGCAAGAAAACAGAACTTCTTTTTTGTTTTTTAACATCAGGAAAAAATAAAAGAAATAACAAAATTCAAAAGATCCTTTACATCAACTTTCTGCTGAAAAGAAAGATTCAGTAGAACTTCACTAAAATAAATAAGTCCCACATACTTTTTGGAAACCCTCTGCAGTTTTAAGTCTGAAAGATTAAAAAAGCCTGAAGCGAGGTTAGTGTAGACTTGGTTCCATCCAGCTATATTGGACAGAAACTACCATAATTATTTATGACATATTCCAAGAGTACTCTAGTAAAAATTACTTAAAAATTAATTTTAATGTACCTTTAGATAAAAAAGATACATGTCACAAAGGCAAAGTGACACCCCAGGTGAATAATATTCTTCTAATGTAAAACTCAAATGGATGTCCTTTTATGTCTTGTCCAGCACTCAGCATTCAGCATTACTTTCTTGGTGGAGGTGGAGTTTGTTTTGTTTTTTTACCCTTAAAAACAGTTTTCAACCTTAAGCTTTCATGTAAAACTCGCATGGATATTTATAATTGTGCTGGAAATTAACCTAACATTCAATGTTACTCCAGGGCCAAAGACACTAGAAAGTAATTGTGTCAATATAAATGTCCAGCTCTAGAACTGAACAGCTTCCACCGCCAGTGCTAAAACACCTAAAGCCATTAAGCTCAGTTTAGCACCACTAAAATCTGCACAAAACCCTATTTGTAATCTATTAGGAAAACATAAAATGATTCTTTCAAGGTTTTTAATTACTATTTTGAAGTGTTTCTCTGAAAAGCGCAACAATTCATGTCAGTGCTCACAGACCTGGTCCAATAAAGAAGATTGGTCATTGATCTGATTCAACAAGAGCCAGCAGTGGTCAAAGGGAACAAAATCTCAACACATTTCATTTTTACACACCAAACTGTTCAATCACATCTATCTAGTAAAAAAACCCAAAAACCAGTCATATACCATCTGATAATCATTCCTTTGTATACTTTTTGGTTTTACATATCATGGTTACAGAAAGAGGCACTGGAGGAGGTGTCATTTTTCTTAAGTCCCACCCAGAGTTTCATAGTGTTTTCTTCTTAAAAACACAACTAACATTTAACCAGACACAATTCAGAAACAGAAGGTGAGTAGTAACATAAACACGTGCTCAGGCTCCTTCAGACAAGGTGACCAGACAATCTGGGAGAGAAATGCTTTCAAGACCTTATTCATCCAGCAAGGTTCTTTCAAGGAAAAAAGAAGGTCTTTGTTTTAAAAGATATAAGCAGGTAAGAGGCAGTCACTGTTGTGCCATTGTCACTAAGCAGACTGGATTCTGAAAGTGCTTCTAGCTCCTCAGCATACAGATGCTATAAAGTAAACAAAAGATGTAGGCATTCTCAAAAGAAGAATGTAACCTCTTGGACCACTACACTAAGATGCACTAGTCATGAATATGCAATCAGTAAAAAGGATTTTAAAGGAAAGCAACTGGGTTTCTGTGTTTTAAGGAGCAGACAATTCATAATAAAACTGTCCTTTCACTGGCTGTGTACTATGCAGATTAAGTCTCATAACAGAATGAAAACATAGGAAAATCACAGAAGTAATCAGTTAATTTTTTATATTACATAAGAAAATGAGTATGATATTTTGCATGTTGTTCAAAATAGACATTTTTATCATTAACAGAATAAATTTATACATTTTGATAACTGAAAGGAGTTAGTTTGTTTTCATAAGTTCATGCAAAATTTCAACATGATCAAATATCACTTAATTGTAACTAATGATTTGGGAAAACTTGTAGTTCTGTTGCCAATGCTGCTTCTTTCAACAAATCTGCTTGAGCACACTAATGACAAATTGTCTTAGTTTAACAAGACACGAATGTTTGCTAAGGAGAGCGGGTTAGGGAAAAAAGCAAACAAACTCCTCCCTCTAAGTTATTATAACCTTGAAGTTAAGAGGCTTCAGGTGAAAGGTGTGAAAAATAATAGCTCTTTATTAACATATATATATATATGTTAACATATGTTAACACATATATATATATGTTAATATATATATATGTTATATATATATGTTATATATATATATATTAACATACATATATACAACCCAAGTAAGCAACAGTGGTGCAACCAAAATTTTCAAAACAAAGTCCTACTTCCCCAGGTGGCAGCTGCTGTGGCTTCCCATGACACTTAAATGATGCACTGAGGTCAGCATGCCGGTGCTTGCTACAAACCTTCCACTTTCCTCCATTTCAGGGCTTTGAGAGCCCATCAGGTTTGCCAGCATTTGTCATTTGCTGTTCCTTAAAGCACAAATAGCTTTCTACACAGGAGACTCCCAACAAAGCAAAACAAATACACAAAACCAACCAAGCAAGCAGTCCTATCATGTAAAAGCCTATCTGTTGGGCTTGGAGAGAACTTACACTCAGATTCTTTTTTTTCACTTTCAGGAGTGGGAAAACAGAAGCCAGGTGCAAGGAAGCAAGCAGGAAAATTGTTGTTTATATCTAAATCCACAGACCTTGTGGAAATACCACAGGAAACTCTCCTATTTTTTGTCAAAAACTTAACACACGGGGAAATTTCCTTAAATTCCCGTTTCTACAAGGCAAGTAGACAACCTCAGTCCTCGTTTCTCCAAACACACATACATACCCTGATCTACATTTGCTTCTAGTTTTCATTAAGATTGAAGTCGTGTGGCTACAGCAAAACAAGGAATGTATATTCATTACTGCCCAGGCAGAGGTAGTTTGTGCTCAAAGGTAAGCAAAAGACACACCATTCTGTGACAACAAGCAGGTTTGCATGGATCACAGTTGGATTCTTGGCTAGGAAAGCGGATGCCCTGTGTGCTTTAACTCCTAAAAATCAGACCCCTTACAGTCCCTAATTTTTTCCCTCAGATTAATTTTTTTTTTCTCAGACCTAAAACTGATTGGGGTGGTCCTTATTGTACACCAAGAAAAAGATGGTGTAGAGCTGTAACATTATCACAGTTTTCCAAAGCCTCCCTCAATACCCATACTCTGCTTCAAATAAAATGGACCTATTTTTTGTGTCCTTTCTTTGCTCCTTTCCAGGCAAGCATTAGGAGTATAATAAACTTACAGTTTTGCAAACTAGTGAGCAGAAGCATTTGTAAAGTCTTAAAAATTGTAAAAACCCCAACCCAAACCAGAAAAAAAACCCAAACCAAACCAAACCAAAAAACCAACCAAACAAAAAACCACAACCAAAACTGAAACTATTGAGTAAAAATCAACTCCTGCATTTTCCCAGCAAAGAGACTCACTCCACACTTTAGTGCCTCCCTAATAAGCCTATTTATGAAAATTGAAAACTAAAATCCAAAAAACCACAACAAAGACACCCAGAGATACAGCCTGAGAAATTCCCAAAAGTGAGGTAATTAGTCATAGACTAGCTGAAAAAATCTTTGGTGGTAACCTTTTAATCAGCACATTTAGAAAAACCTCAATCCTCTGTTTGGAAATATTTGTGTTAAGACTCATTTTCTCAGAGCAAAACATACTGAAGATGTCATCTCATCAAACGCATTTAAAACACTTCTTTATGTCACCATTTTGTTTTCAGGAGTGGAGGTACAGGAACACACCTAGACAACACAATATCCTCATATTTTGGCAAGAGCTTTGCTTTACTGCCTGCCTGCTGAAAAGCCTGGTGGTCAAGATTATGCAGCTATTCAGCACCAAGCCTGGTGTTTCTTATTTAAATAATTTACCACTAATGTCCTCCAGGATGTGTCCTCCTTGTGCTCCTCTTGATTTTTCTGAGACTCATGTAGCAGACGGTACAAATACCGTATCTGCTGTCTCCACACAGAGAAGGAAAGTGACAGGTTGGATGGGGCTTTGAGGAACCTGGTCTAGGAGAAGGTGTCCCTGTCTGTGGCAGAAGCGTTGGAATTAGATAATCTTTAAGGTCCCATCCAACCCAAACCATTCTATGATTCTGTGAAACCACTGCTGAAACCATGGACATGGCCCTCTAGAGCCAAGACTCACAGTCTGTGGAGAGCTAGGTCTGAATATTAAGTTGTAAAGCTTTGGATACTTAATGTTCTTTGTGGTATTTTTTCTAAGACACTTTCTGCTTCTTCTCTATTTACACACTAAATTCACAGGGTGTTCCATGTTTTCACTGGACTGGAAGACACATTGAGGTTATTTCCAGAACATTATTCCAAATCCTTACAGGAATACGGGAAAACAGCTGACAAATTTACAAACCAATTGCCTGCTTAAAGAAAATGGCTTTTGAAAGATTCTTTTAACTAAATGAATCTATAGAAGTGTAGTGTTTAATGCACAGATGCTCTAAGTAGCAAAATCACAAGTTACGTACCTGTCAGTAAGCTGACTCTGCTCTTTTCAAGGAGTAAAGGGCAGTGCAGTACCAGTGTCTCTGGCTAGCTCTGCTTAATGGACTAGGTGGGAAATTCTCATCTAAGCTGCAGCTTCAGTGTAGTTTCAAGAAGAATGAATAGGAAAGTAATAAGTACCTCAGGATTTGCTATAAAATTAATAATTAAAAAAATCCCACATTGGTTTGTTGGTCAAAACTGGCAAGAGAACTGGACAGAAATCTCTTTTGTTGTAAATGTTGCTAGTTTTTTTTTTTCTTGAAAAAACAGATTAACTGAAATGGAAGCATCTCAAACAAACTTCTAAGAAGAAACAGGAAGGCAGAAACTCAACTGGTTTCTTGCCAACTCATCTGATGAGATGCTAAAAATCCCAGGCTTCCTGGCAATGCAACTTTGCCTTGGTATTCAAGAGTCTGGAGTCTTTCAGCTCTCTACAAGACAGTGAGGGGATACAGGAGGATGGCTTTCCAGTGGGAACCCTAACAGCTTGGGAGCTTTTTCTTTTTTCTTTCTTTTCTTTTTTTTTCTTTTCTTTTCTTTTCTTTTCTTTTCT
>NW_016690268.1:2354206-2399821 GCF_001604755.1 Lepidothrix coronata | reverse complement strand
TTCTCTTCTCTTCTCTTCTCTTCTCTTCTCTTCTCTTCTCTTCTCTTCTCTTCTCTTCTCTTCCTCTTTTTTTCTTTTTTTACTGTTTTCATTCTTTTGAAATCCTTCTTCCAACAAGTTTTCTTTAAAGGAAGATTTTTTACACCCAGAAAAAGGAGATTGAAAATGACCAATTTAACTACTCCATTCTACTATGAAAGCTGACTGTTAGCAACAAAACTGTAAGCATTATATTATATTTTGGCTACAGTTGTGTGCATTCTGCACAAACAACCTAAAAGAGCTTTGTGTTTCTCAGAGCCCTGTGTTCAGTGATCTGGATTTCTCTGAGATCTTAAGATTTCCAAAACAATCCACAAAAAAAACAAACAAAAGGAAAGGAATTTGTTGAGGCGTATATGGTACCTTCTATTTTAAATTGTCACCTAGAACAAAATATCGAAAATACTATCAGGAGTATCCATACAAGCAGTAGGGCAATTTGAAATGCAAAAGAGTACAGAAGATAGAACTATCTATCCCTAGGACACTGGATATGTACTTACTTAGTCCACCTCTGTGAGTTTATATCTGTGTTAACACTGTATTACCAAAATCTCTGCAGCTACATTGACCTGCAAAGTAAAAGAGTTTAGGGAATCAGGTTCCTCCAAACAGTTACATTAATTTTGCATTACACAAGCAACTGCACACTTTCCCATTTACTAGATACAGAGTAAACTCTAACTGAAGTCAATAATATACATTAAGAGCCTCCACCTGTATGTTCACTAAGGTATTCTCAAGTACTCGATGCATAGCATGAATAGCATGAACATTTTACAAACCATTTCATCTCAACATGAAAATGTGTGTATCTTCCTGCTACTATAAAGGCAAGTCTACAATATCAATATCCAACATCACACTGAGAGGACATTCTTTGTTTTCTAAATATTATCAGCACTCATATGCTAGAGGGCATTGCAGGACTAACTGGATCATATTGTTTTAAAATTTTACCACCAAATGGCACAAAAGGTGATGTTCCTTTGTTTTTTCACTGTTTTCTTTTTTATTTTGATGGAAAGACAAGGCTCCCCTGTTAAGCAACCTTTGCCAGAGACTAATTCACTGGAAAATTGCTTCTCTAGTGCTAGTTCTTTTTTGCCCTGAGTTGCATCTGATTGTCTTCGGTGGCAGATTAATACACAAACACGACAGATTGTGCCAAGAATTACTTTGCCTTTTCTGATTTTAAATTACATATATTAATTATTGTTCTGATTACTGTTTTCAATATTTGAAGTCTATTTTTCTAATACTATAACTATCCCAAATAATTATTAGAAATATAAAATTCGTCAATGCTCATTTTCTCTCAGATTACTTATGCTTCTCTAAGGCTTCTGTGTAGTCAGTCACTGAGGTAAGAAAGAGCTCCACACAAGTAAAGAACACAAAAGCTGAAGGGAAAAAAATCCTTTCAATTACTCTAGGAACAAATAGGTGATTTCTTTGGATGGCCATAAGTGGGCAAGTATCAGATAACAGAAAAGTCTTTCCCAAATAATAACCAAATTACCAGTTTTCTCCAACATCTCAAGATCTTTTCTACTCTTTTGCATATCAGCATGCTACAGATCTTTCTATGAATGAGGCAATACAGCTTTTTGGGAGTCCTTGATAAAGCTACAGACAACACATCACTGAAACCATCAGTATTACTGCTGGACAGCATCTCCAAGCCAAATTGACATGGAAATAGATGAGCTTTGCCTAATGAGAAGCTAAACATCTGCATCCCCCATTAGATTTGGGGGTTGGACTAGATGATCTCTAGAGATCCCAAGAGTTAGGTCCATCCCTAACTGTTCTGTGATTCTGTGATTAGAATGCATTTTTGTGTCACATAAGTGACATAACTCAGTGAAGAAACTTTGTTATGGCAGTAAACTCTATTATTTTCTCAAGCAACATACAATGGAAGTGACTACAAGAGTACGAGTAAAAAATTATTTCAAACAAAATAACCAGCATGTATAGCTTACCTCTTAAATAGCGAGGAAGCACCTAAATATGAGCAGTTTAATAGTCACGTTAATAAATTCACTTCAGTGACAGCACTTGAATTATCATTGAAAAAAAATTTAGAAAAAAAAGTTCCTTTAGTGCAACTAATGTGCTGTCTCTTTCAATGAAATTTTCATTTGCCAGTCATTATCATTTTGGTGGAAGACTAAATTATTTGATGCTTGTCAGTAAGGGGCAGAGTGTAGACGAAATATAAGAAGTTGACAAGTTAGATGACAGAAATGAATAAAATTTATGTTCTTATGAACCTAATGGCAAGTAATTATCTCTGAACCAGCAGTAAAATGTGCTTTTTCATCATGAATACCTGACGTGTATTAGAAATTTCCAGAAGACATATTATTTATACAAT
The DNA here is from genome assembly GCF_001604755.1 of Lepidothrix coronata. Taxonomy (NCBI): domain Eukaryota; kingdom Metazoa; phylum Chordata; class Aves; order Passeriformes; family Pipridae; genus Lepidothrix; species Lepidothrix coronata. The sequence goes on along the minus strand of NW_016690268.1, from coordinate 2,397,396 downwards.
AAAGCAACAGAGTGGAAAACTGGTTAAATATATGGCTTCTGCATCCAGCATTTAATAGAAAAGTCTAATTGATTGGTGAACCTTCTACAAACTTTTTATGCCATGTTAAAAGGCAGATTTTAAAAAAAGACCAAAAGACAAAACCCAACAAAAAATACTTCCTAAGTCAACATTCTAAACTTTTTTTTTTTTTCTTTTTAACATTTACTGGAATCCCAGATTTGGCTGCATCGTATGTTCTGGTCACAAACTGCAGCATTAACAAATCTGGCTATAGGAGGATGCTCATGTGTGTGTCCATAATATCACAAAATATAGCACCTCATAACAATAGTATTAAACTGTAAGTCAGCATCCAAAAACTTGCAGGTATCAGAATTATATTGGACTGTGCTACCATTGTTCTTTTTCATGTGCTTAGGTACACTTACATACTTGACACAGAAGTCTTGATTCATACTTCTCTTTTTTATCTAAGATAGGGGCTGTACCTCATTTGGATGCACGGTGCTCTAGTCAGAATTTTGTGTATGACCCTGTACCTCATTTAGTAAACAATATTCAGATCCTTCTAAAAAGACAGAATGTTTAATTTCCTTGTAGACTGTAAAACATTATTCATCCCTTAAGTACTTAAGTGGTTCACTAATAATTTATCCTCACAATATCCCTGAAAGATGAACAGCTGGTATTATCCAAACTTACAAATGAGTAAACAAAGCACAGAAAAATCAAGGTCAAACATAGCTGTTAAATGTAGGTGCCTATTTTGCATATCTAGATCACGTTATAATGCCAAAAACACAGCACAGCATAGCTACAGCTGCAAACATTGAAGACGGAGCCACCAGAGGAAGGCTCAGTGAGCTCTTTCTGCTCTGAGCTGAACCATGCTTGGGCACCCTCGGTGACAGCCCATGCCCAGCTCCTCCAAGACATTGTCATGGAGCAGCAAATACAACGCAGCAAATACAATGCAGCAGCTATGGGAGACCCATGTCCTTCTGGAGCAGCAGGGTATACTACAGTGACTCAATGACACTAGATGCCAGCATATGGGCAATTGCATTGAGACTACAAGTGTCTTGGAACACAGTTTTCTTTTTCTTTTTCCTTTTTTTAAGAAAAAAAAATCAATTGGGAGAATATTTTGCCATAAAAAGTTTCATTTAGCAGTTCTATATAACAGAAAATAGTTTTCATACTGAGAAACGTATGAAATGTTAAGAATTCTTAACATGCCTTGTGCATTAGTACTGAAAAATTAAATGCGTGTGTCTTGGAAGTTTTAAGAAGCAAATCAGGGCTACTCACTATATTTGGTTTCAAAGTACTTTTGAAAGAACTAAGTATTTTTAAGTTATGTAGGAGTACCACAAGTTCAACCTGTACAAAAATTATCTCAAAGAACATCTTATATAGATCTTACACAGTGGGCATGATTTGTTAACTGATTTTTGAAGTTGATAAATCGAAAAGTGAATAAGCAAGTATGCCTGATACTTCAATACTGTTATTTTTGTACAACTGTACTTCATAAAAGCCCCCGAGCATTGCCTTGTAGCAGAACAATGCAGAAGAGGACAAATAGTCCTCCACAGAACTGAAAATTCCAAGTGGATATAAAAAGCTACATTGGGCAGATTGCCTTGTGCTCTTCAGCTACACAGTACCAAGTCCTTCCTTCCAAAGAGGATGGAGGTAGGTGTGATTTGAGAAAACAGGGCTCTCAAAGGATTACAGTCACAATGTTCCCTTCCCCAGAAGAAGCGCCCATGCTTTCTCATAAGCAGGTTAACAGATCATTGCTTTAGGAAGGAGGATCCAGCACTTCTAAAGAAATAGGAATTGAAGAACTAAACATGTGTAGCCAATTGGTCCTGCCTCGATGCGAGGTACCCACTACAGCCACTCTCTCTGCCCTCTGCAACTGGACAGAGGAGAGAAAATACAACGAAGGATTCATGAGTTGAGATAAGAGATGGGAAAGGTCACTTACTGATCACCATCACAGGCAAAACAGACTCCAAGTGGGGATATTACTTCAATTTATTACTGACAGGATCAGAGCAAAAGAGTGAGAAATAAAATAATCTTAAAAACACCTTCCCCCCACTCCTCCTTCTTTCCAAACTCTACCTCTTCCCCCGCAGTGGTGCAGGGAGACAGGGAATGGGGGTTACGGACAGTTGTTGTTTCTGCCACTGCTCAGGGAGAGGAATCTTTCCTCTACTCCCGTGGGGTCTCTCCCATGGGAAACAGTCCTTCATGATCCTCTCTGGCATGAGTCTATCCCATGGGCAACAGTTCTTCATGAAACTGCTGTCCTGTGGGTCACTTCTCCATGGGTGCAGTCCTTCACAAACGAGCTGTACCAACATGGATCCCCCACAGGGGCCACAAGTCCTACCTGGGAAAAAATCTGCTCCAGCGTGGGCTTCTCTCTCCATGGGATGCAGGTCCCCGTCAGGACCCTGCTCCATCTTGGGCCTCCCATGGAGTCACAGCCTCCTTCAGATATCCACCTGCTCCAGCACGGGCTCCTCCATGGGCTGCAGGTGGGTCTCTGCACCCCGATGGTCCTCCATGGGCTGCAGGGGCACAGCTGCTCCACCATGGTCTGCACCACGGGCTGTAGGGGCCTTAGCTCTGGCACCTGGAGCACCTCCTGCCCCTCCTTCTGCACTGACCTTGGTGTCTACCTTGTTGTTCACATGTTCTCACTCCGCTCTTCCCTGGCTGGAATTTTTCACTGTGCAATAACTTTTCATTCTTAAATATGTTATCACGGAGGCGTTACTGTCATTCTTAATTGGCTTGGCCTCGGCCAGTGGCAGGAAGTCCATCCTGGAGCCAGCTGGCATTGGCTTCAACAGACAGGGGAAGATTCCAGCAGAAGCCACCCCTCTAGTCCCCCTACTACCAAAACCTAGCCACAGAAACCCACTACACCCCCCTATCATAGTCAACAGTCTCAGGACACAGCAGTGTCCTATTATAAAGCTGGCAACTCAGAGAGTACAAACAGTGGAATGAGCTTAGCTAAGTGAAAATCAACTTGGCAGAAGTTAAAAATTTTCAGTTAACACAGAAGAAAATCAGTTTTGTTGTAGTATTTGTCTTCACTGCCTGTCCCATTATCAAAATTTGCTGAATGCTGCTTGAAAATATCAAACCATATCAGTACAGCAGATGAAACAACTTCAGTATTAAAAGGAAAACATCTCAAAATGCAGAATCCCCTCATGGTTTGCTTTCCAAGGCTGGTACTCCAGAATGAATTTTCCATTTCAGCAGATGAGAAACACACTGCTTTCAACAAGTTTGTTTTCACTGCATTATTTCATGATATACAGAAAAGGCATTTTATTGACAACAAAACTACCACATTTATGTCCTTAACCCATATAAGGCTACATGTTATTATCTGATAGCCATCAAAGACTAACAGGTACCGAGGAACACTAACTTTTATTACTTGCGTGTGACAGAGGGACAGTATCAGTGAAGTCCCACAATAGCGCACACACACATCCTTCTGCTAATAGAAAAGTTTACAACACATTTCCTAACCAGAAATATCTGAGAAATCAGTCTGTACCTAATACACAACCTACACTGCAAATTCTCCACTGGGTTTATTGTATGTGGGTCTTTCCCCACCAGCAGAGAGAGCTCTTTACCTGGACATGTGCAAAGCATCTGACACTCCTTGTCTCTAAATCGGTGAGATTTGACAGATGGAACACTTGGTGGATAAGGAATTGGCTGGGTGATCGCACCCAAAGACTTGTGATCAATGGCTCGATGTACAAGTGGAGAACAGCGATGACTGGTGTTCCTCAGTGGCTGGTTTTGGGACTGGCACTGTGTCTTGGTTGCAGAGAGAGGGGGCAGAGCTTAGCGCCCTGTAGGCCCTGTTATTCTGTATCACGCCTGCCATTGCTGGGGGGTGTGGTTTCAGGAGGAAAAGCTGAGCGCCCCACCAGAAGTGCCCAATTTCTTCCTCACTCTTGCTCTTGCAGGAAGGTTGTGAGCATCAGTCCTGTGGACTCCGTTTTCTCCTGCTGTCATCCACCCCTTCCCATTTTCTATGAGACACAGCTACGGGACATGGTGCTGAAAGGAAAAGCGGCAAATTGTGAAATTGATGTCGTGCTGAAAAACAGCGCCAGCAGGGAGGCTGCCAGCAGGGAACACACTGTCAGAGGAGACCCTCAGTGCAGCAGAGTGGTAGAAACAGCAGCACAGGCACCTGCGGAGCTGAGTCCAGCAGAGAGGTTGTGCCACCCGACTTGGATGACCTGGATTTCGGGGGGTTTCTTTGTCACTGTTTTTTGTTATTTTGGGCTGGGGGGTGGGAAACACTAGCAGTGGGATCCCCCATCATCTTGCCTTTGTTCCCAATGGCCATGTGGTGATGTGGTGTGGCGTGTGGGAATGGTCACCCTCTTATCTTTGTTTGGGGAAGCAGCGTGGACGCAACCTATGGGAAACATGCACCATCTTGTTTTTGTTGCAGTGGTGAACACCTTTTTGTGGGTAAAATGCCTTCTTTTTTTGTATACTATTGTTATTAATATTGCTGTTGTTATTGTGCGCTTCTTATGCCATTGCTTTGAGCTTTCAGTATATTGTTATCTCAACCTGCATTCTCTGCTTTTGTCACTCCCTTTACCAGAAGGGGTAGGGGAAGGGGAGTAGCTTATCTGGAGTTTAATTTCCAGCTGCTGTTAAAACCACCACACACTGTTTAAAATCTTTGTTGGTGACATGGACAGTGGTATTGAGTGCACCCTCAGCAAGTTTGGCAATGACACCAAGCTGTGTGGTATGGTTGACACCCTGGAGGGAAGGGATGCTATACAGAGGGACTTTGACAGATTTGGGAGGTGGGTCTGTGTGATCCTCATGAAGTTCAACAAGGCCAAGTGCAAACATCCTTCACATGGGTTGGGGCAGAGCCACACACGAATATAGGCTGCATGGTAAATGGATTGAGAGCAGCCCTGAGGAGAACAACTTTGGGTGTTGCTGGATGAAAAACTGGACATAAGCTGGCAATGTGCACTCACAGCCCAGAAAGCCAACTACAAAGAAGCACGGCCAGCAGGTCGAGGGAAGCGATTCTGTCCCTCTAGTCTCCTCTGCCGAGGCTCCTCATGCAGTGCTGTGTCCAGCTCTGGGGCCCCAATAAGAAGGACATTAGTCTGTTGGAGCAAGTCCAGAGGAAGGCCCTGAAGATAATCAGAAGGCTGAAACACCTCTCCTATGAAGACAAGGTGAAAGACTGTTCAGCCTAGAGAAGAGAAGGCTCAAGGAAGACCTTAGAGCAGCCTTCCAGTACCAAAAGGGGGCCTGTGCAAGAGAGCCGAAGAGGGTTTATTTACAAGAGTAGTGATAAGACAAGGAGGAATGATTTTAAACTGAAAGAGGGCAAGTTTAGATGAGATATTAGGGGAAAATTCTTTACTGTGAGGTTGGTGAAGCACTGGAACAGGTTGCCCAGCGAAGTTGTGGATACCTACCTCACCCCTGAAAGCGTCTGAGGTCAAGCTGGATGGGGCAGGGGGGGTCTAGATGATCTTTAAGGACCCTTCCAACCCAAACAATTCTATGATTCTATGATTTATTAAAGGAAAATTGTACTCATTCAGTTTGTTGGAGGTTTACAGCTTTATGGCTCCTCCTCACCAGAGAGCAATTGGCAAAGAATTTAAGATGTGTGGTTGACCTGGGCAAAAAAAGAAAAGAAAAAAAAACCAAATCAACAAACCAAACCCAAGAAAAAATCCACGCATGAACAGCAAAGGCAGTATGCTTACTCCACCAGTGTCTGAAAAAAAATAATCAAAATACAAAAGTTTAAACCACACATTTGTGGGCTTATCAGGAGGACTGCCGATACTCAAAAAATGTAAAAATGCTGAACCAACTACCAGAATTTAGTTACTGAGTTAACTACCTGAAGTCACAGTACCTCTGTTTTCCCACACACAAAGCAAAGAAAAGGGCAAAGTTAATTTTCTGAAGTTATAACACTTTTATGATTTAAAAAGCCCCGAACAGTTTAGGCATTTTAATAATAAAATTTTCAGTAAAAAATTAGAGATCTGGTGCCTGCTAATAAATGTGGGAATATGGGCAAAGGAGTGTTTGAGCTGGGCATTAAAAATGAATCCTCAGTCTCTGAGAAGTGAAAAGTTCCCTCACGGTTGCTATTACTGTTTCTCAGCAGGTCTACACACGCAGTAACGATTTGGTGCTCCCAAGTCAAAATACTAAAGGTTTAAGGTCAGTCTCTATTGTTCTAGTAGGAGAGAGAAGATAAAGCACTAAACTGCAGCTATCTTCAGTTACCTAGGATTATACAAACTGAAGGACTCCTTTTTATTTCAAACCCATGCTGAGCAAATCGAGTTAGTTTTTAAATCAGAAGACTCTGCTACATTAGCTTTCTGCAGATACATCATTACAGCTGTCATTTCAATAGTTTTCTTCTATTTTCTTTAGAAACCATAGGCAATTGTACAATTTTAGAAAGTTCCTCTATTACATACAGATACCTGTTTCTTTTCCTTTTATCTGATTTGAAGGACAATAGATAAAATCTCTCATTCAAGTGAATATGTGATTCTTTCACCTTTTTCTTTATTTTCAATTTTCTATTTTTTCTCCTTGCCCCCAATTTTTTAAAAATGTGCAATAGGGTCCCACCTGTTTCCCTTAAAATATTTCAAAATTCACTATATTACTCCATGTTTTGAGAACAGTACTTTTCTTTCAACTACATCTTACGTAACCAAAAGAATACAAAAGGCATGATTTTCAAATGGTTGGTGTGCTTTTAGACCCTCGTGATCTTGGAGCACCCAGCATGCTGCAATAAAAAAACTTCTCACTATGCTCTCCTTGTCCTACAGGTATTTTTGCCATCTTTTTAAAGCTAAAGGAGGAATTTCTCCAACTGACCACAGCATAAGCCAAATTGTCATTTGGCCTAACCATGCCATTTCTCTCTGGAGCACCTTCTCCCTGGCTGACCCTTAGGCAGGGAAGGAAAGTACAGTCAAAACTTTTAAATAGCATTCCCATCTTCCTTCAAATTCTTCATGAAAATATATCTTCTGTGGTCTTCTGCAAAACATGCCTTGTGCTAATGAGGTCACTGGTTACTCGGGACTACTGATGCAGTTCTTCCCCTATCACCCTCTTAAACAAGAAACTCTCTTGTTATCAGGCTTCCCAAATCCACTAAGCAAATGCATTGTATCTACTGTTGAATCCTTCCATAATCCTAAATTTGAAGCTCTCTAATTGTTTTAAACATTATTAGTAAATACAGCTTATATGATTGTATAAGCCTCTATCCAGTGGCTACTGTCATGCACATTACTACAAATAGCTGTTGCAGCCTACTGCTCCTGAGTTATAAAACTAATTTGTTTTTAAAGAGAAATTATAGCATCTCTCAATCCTCTGAATAAACTAAGAGGATTTATCAGAGACTGAGAACATTCTGTTAAAAGTTAGCAAACCATGCCTAGTTCAGCCACTTCCTGTGAGGATTTTCATGCAACTTCAGTAATTCTTTTAAAAACTCCTTCTGGAGTTAAAATCATTTGTACTGATCTTTCTCTTCACATGAAACAGAGCTAAGTACCAATTTAGCTCACTAAAGCTTAATCATTAAGTTAAGGTGACTAATTTAGCACTATAACTACCTCTAAAGTGTCTTTCATATCTCAGGTACCTAATCCTGAAGGGGCCTATTGTGCTCTGTTGACTAGAAGGAAAGTATAAGCAATTGTATCACTAATGCAGGTATTTGGGCAAAGTGTGTGAAAGTAGGTAAGCTGAATAAATGCCTCATGACCGTGTTATGAAGCTTAAACCAAAGTTTATGTGTTTGATAAAGAGACAATTAAAATATCAGCATTAGTAATTTTTTAAAAATCTTTTCATTTTAAAGGTGGAGTAGTAGTTTTAGACCCTACTCCATGTTTACAATTTACTAAATTTTGGAGAAAAATAATAAGTCACGGTACTTTTGCAGAAGGTGTGATAGGATAATTTAAGACTGAGGATTCATGCTGGACACATGTCCTTCCTCCATGTCAGCAGAGCACAACCCAGTTCAGCAGGTTAAGGCAGATGAAGAATGGAGAGTTCTTGTTCTGAGTGTCAAGCTGAGCTCATTAAGACATGTCTGAAAAGTTCCAGTTTCTAAGTAGAATTCTACCCTGGGCTTATTACTTGTTTACATCAATTGAGCCCTTTAGCCTATTCTTTTTTCTGTGTATTTTATTTTATCACACACGGAGTACTTGCTGACCTCATTTGGACTACACTTTCCTCTCAGTTGACTTGGAAGAAAAACTGTATCAGCATCAATAGGCAAATTTATTGGTATTCACCCAAGCATGACAAAAGGTAAAAGCTCATGTTTCCCTGCCCTGGCATTCATCAAAGCCATAGAGAAACACACAAAAGAAAGGGAACACTCCAATGACATACATCCAGTGATGGGAGACCTGCCACAGCATCAATTCAGTGCTTGTCAGTCACAGTACGTGGCAGTTACACAGGCTGCTTAGTTTAACCCCTGAAAATGGGTTAATTTGCTGTAATCCACACTTAGCATCCACAGTCACTTCAAAAAACAAATTTTGCCTGTGGGCAGCTAGGCTGGTGTCATGGTTTAAGAGCTCCAAAAATCCAATTCCCTAGTCCAAGCCCCCCTCCCACATCTCAACCCAGTGTGAGATGGGTTTCCAGACATCACACAAGACTCAAAATGGGGGAAAGGGAATATATTACAATGACTGTACAAATAAATACTACAATACATTATATACAATCTTAATTATCTCTACCATGACATAAAAGTATTTACAATGGATCAAATCTCTTCTCCCCTCCAAATAAAAGTCCAGGAGGGAAGAAGGAAAGATCTCTTTCCACTCTCAGAGCACTAATGTCTCTAGGGCAGCAGCTTATCTTCTTCTCATGCAGCAGCTGTAGCCGGATCTCTGCCAGTACACATGAGGGGGTATCCAAGCCCCCTCGGCCACTCGTCTTCAAGCGAGAGTCTTCTTCCGTGGGCTACGTTCACCCGGACAAGGTCATCTCACCACGGTCATATCACGACGGTCAGGGGTCTTTGTGACTGTCCGTATCTTCAGGGGATTCAAGTTCCCCTACAGAGTTCTGTGCTCTGTCTCAAGCAGCAGGGGGGCCAAGGTCACCTCTCCGCATTCCTTTTGAGCTTTACAGCTCTTTTCTGCAGTGCTGCTGCAGAAGTTAGGACTTCCATTCAGTAGGAGTCCATCCTTTCTACTTAGGAAAGGTCACAAAAGGAGTTTGGGGGTTTTTTTTGTTTAGTTCTTACCCCAAAAACTCTGTCTGTAGAGCTAGTCTGCTCTCTCTGCTGCTGTCTCTCTCTCTTGGCTCTCTTCAGACAACTCTGTGTCTTCTTTGGCTGCATGCTGTTGCTGCTTCTTCAGTTATCTCTTGGATCTTAGCCACAATCTCTGGACGCTGCTGCTGCTCTGTCTCTGCTCACTCACGGTGGAGAAAACTTCTTTAGCTTTCAGCCACAGGTACTTAGCCCAGCCTAATGCTGTTCCAAGTCCCTGCAGGCCCCCCCAGCCCTGGCTGGGGGGCCAGAGCCCCCCAGGGGCTCCTGCTCTTTCTCCTCATGGCTTTCATAACATGGCTACTTCTACAACAACTACAACTACCTTCTCTTCTGTTCTGCTTGTGATATGTTTATATTTTGCAGAAGCGCTCATTGGGTAAAACCTCAAAACTTCAAGTGTCACCACCCCCTGGGGTTTTACCATTTTATAACTGCAGGGGGAAAACTGTTTCCCCTCACCACAGCTGGTTATGCCCACCTTTTCAACTGGCAAATAATTGATTTGATAAATACTGTCAATATTCAAATACATGCTTGATTTCAGGAGGGAAAAATATAAATATTTTAGATTCTTTCTATTTTTTAATAAGAAACAGACTAGAAAGGAGAAAACAGAAAGACTAGAAAAGAGAAATAATAGAATAGAAAGGATAAAGTGCTGAGTATGTTGGTCCAACGCAAGTGTTACTATTTTGGGAATTCTGCTTATCTGATTGAGGATTCAGAGAAGTTCCCTTTTTCATCTTTTCTTTTGTACTGTCAGTGGTGATAAAGGAATGAAGTCGGGAAAAAAGATTAACCCGCACTGCTGAGCACACCACTGACTTAACAGGTGAAAAAGGAAAAACTGTCAACTAAAATTGGGTGTCCTGCTCAGAAGCAAAGCCTCTGATCTGTGCCACCCTGCAGAACCAGGGACCATACCTACTGAAATAACTCTGTGGAGTGCTGCTTGTTAAAGACAACCGTCTCAAAACAGGTGGAGAAAAAACAGAACAGTCAGAACAGCTCAGGCAACAAAAAGCCACTTCTGTGACTTGCAAAAGAAGAGATTTCTTCTTCCTCCTCTACCCAAAATTAGTAATTTTCTAGGAGAAAAAACAACAACTGGATAAAGGAGAGAACAAAAAATCTGTATGAGAGGGAATCAAAAACTCATGACGGGCAAGGCATGAACTAAAGGATTTAATCAGCAGACTGTGCTGGATTAGGCATTTGTGTGCCCAGTCAGCTTGTTCAGCATTTGAACCTGCTGAAAAACCTTGGATTTTTTTGAAGTGGTTGTGTGGGCGAGCTGGGCTACTTTTTTAGCCAGCTCAGGCCCTTAACTAAGATGACTCAAAAGGGTTCATGCCAGCATAGCAGAAGGGCGTGAAAGAGCAAAAACTTGTTTTTTTTAAATTGGTAGAGCTTGCTAAAACAGTATGTACTCTGTATGGAAAATGTTCTGTTTCTGCAGCTGACAATGCCAATTTCAGACAAGAAACAGTGAGGATGTGGGTGCTTAATGGCAAAATGTTAGTCCTGCAGACTGCAAGTTAAGCATATTGGTTTGGAAGTGTGGCAGGAAACAAAAATGGCAGGTTTTGTAGCATGGCAATTTTAACTTCAGCTATTTAACAGTGTTGCTAACACCTTGAAAATTTACATGCTACAAAACCTGCCACTTTTGTTTCCTGCCACACTTTCAAATCAATATGCTTTAAGGGAGTGCTCTGTGGCACTTGAGCAACGACCGCTCTGACATCTCACCTATGTGTCCCTCTGCAGCACACGTGTACAAGTCACACAGACCATTCACAGACCCTGCCATCAGCCCACTTGTATTCCTAAAAAATAGCATATCTTCCTCATGTGTTAACCACCCACTATTGTGTCCCTTTATTTCTTTCTGTTTCACATGTTTGACATACCTGGCCAACTCTAATGATGCATGGGACTGTGGAGCAGGGAAGAGGCTGTGGGATTCCTTGGCACTGCAAACAGGGTGCTTCCCAAAAGGCACTGCCCTGACTGCAGCTTTTCTAGAAAGCATGAGCTCATGCTGCAGCCTTGCACCCACAGCTTTCTGCCATATGGCTGTCACTGCATCTCAAGCCATGAACTGACACACTGGGACTTCATGAACTAGGGAAATTTGGTGTGGTATTTCTAAAAAATCATGAGATCTGCCACTTGGTCCTGCTGCCCTCCTTACCACTGTAATTTTCAGTCCTAGTTTCTGACAAAGCACCAACTAGCAAACGCAACCGCACAGAGGTTTATTCCACTCAGGAAGGTGGGCCACTGCACAGCTCCAAACTGCACTTCACTGCATCAAAGACAGAATAAACATGTGCAAACCTAGTATCAGATTCAAGATATGCATGCATATTCCATATATTATAACTCTTCTAGATATTTCAAAACCATATTGCTTAATCCTATTCTCTGGTGATGCACATAATTGCAAAATTCTCAGTTGTACAGTTAAGCTATCTTTGTCTGTCACTGAGATTTTTTGGGGTAAGTGTTTATATAATATCATATAAGTTTATGTGTAGGACCAGGTGCTCACACAAGCCTCAAGAAGTACTGTTTTATTCACTGATTGAGGAAATTGTAACTGAAGTGAGCAAGGACAAGGCTGTGTTCCAGATGGTAACACCTAAATTCTCTGCCTCAGGAGAAGAAAGTAAATAATCCATCATTCTAGGCTTCTTTTCAATATGCAGAAAGCTGATTGCCCACATAATCCTCAGTACTGGTGAAGCCCTTCATTTGCCCATCTGATCTCTAAGTAAGCTCTTATCCTCAGAGCATTTCTCACCCACCTCCCTTCAAGTGTAACACAACAAGCTACACTTGCTGCTTTGCACATCAGCAGCATACAAAGACCCTGCATAATTTTTTGATCAAAGACTTTTTGTCTATTTTGAACTTCGCAATTAGCCCAGGTACTAGGTTGGACCCAAACCAGTAGTGGAAACAAGAGCATCTAAAGTTATGCCTGACACAGCTTTACTCAAACCAAGGGTGTAATTCTGAGCGATGCTCACTATGGTATGGTGTGGTGCTGGTCAGCAGCTGGCTTGCAAATTGACCACAGGTCTGTAGATCAAATCAAACATTTTAATTATCTTGTATTTTGCATGAAATCATTATGTCTCCTATAATCACCACCTGTAAAATTACTGTAGGGATAGGGAACTTTATAACCATCTCTGAAGCAGCCAGGCATTTTGTTCTGCCTCCTTGGCATCATTCATGTCTTACATTCCTATTAAGCAGCCAGGTCTGACACCTGCCTCTTCAACCCACTCCCACAGATAACCACATACATCTGCATGTAAATGATTAACACTCCCCTCTTATGAAGCCACACATCTTTGTGCTCCAGTGAGAATAACTGCTTATACTATTGCAAATAATAAAACGTGTCATTCAATCTTTGTAGTAAAAGCTTAAAATCCAATGTGAAGTGATGTGGGTGTAAGTCAACATGAGCAATTTGGACTCAAAGGCAGTTTAACACTATTCATAGAATCAAAGACGAGTAAATCGTCCCTTTTGGTTCCTTTACTCTACCATCATCCTAGTATTCAGATTTCTGCCAACAATAACCTATTACACACCACTCAAAACCCTACTGTGATCATTCTTCTTTGTCTACTGTCCCTCTTAATTTTAGCATACAAATTACACTAGCCTGGGGTGATAAGGGAAAATGAAAAGCTGATGTGTAGAACAGTGTAAACAACCCATATTTAATACCTATCAAAAAGTTTACTTCTTCAGTCATCTTTACTGTAACCTCACGAAGGAGTACAATATTTTAGAAGACATTTACCAGTGCACTCTTATCCAACTGCAACGTATCTGTACTTCCATCTTTCAACACAGTGAAGGTTGTTAAGACAAGTGTTCTGCCCTTTGCCATAGATTTCCAGCCCTGAATAACTGAGCTCCAGAGGCGCACATTTCTCCTGCTGTGAGATACTAATGTAAGCAAAAGAGAAAAAAAGAGGAAACACAGACAACGTTTTGAATTGAGCTGGTATTATTTAGCTAGAAAACACTTTTTCTTCCTATTTCTTCATTCTCACAGGATAGTATGACTTTTTTCTAGTTTTAAAAATCTATTCACAGAATCACGATGCATGACCTTCCCTTCTTCTACTAGAATAATATGTTCTTAAACTGAGCTCACAGTGCATTTTATGCTTCACAACTGCTACTAGGAACGTTCTTGCTCTTTTCCCAGGATCAAGCAAGCCTTCACTAGTGGGAATGCTTACTGGGCCAAAGAAACCAGATCTCCTACCCTCCAAGTGTTCCTAATTCTGGGTGCAACAGTAGTGACATCTGGTTCTTGTAACTTTGGGACGCCATTTTTCTTAAAAACAGAACTACAGGAATCAAATCACACTGGTGATTTGATTTACCGAAACAACAAAAGCAAAGGACATTCAGAAAGATAGGCAAGTTTCCCTTTATAGGGAGGAAGTGCCTTACAAAACATTTCAAGTCTTACTCAGCTACTACTTACAGACCTTTTTGTGAAAACACTCTCATTGCCTGCAATTTATCAGCCTTGCCCAACCTACCCAAAAGGTGATCTAAGGGCTCATATGCCATTTCCATGGGAGATGGGACATTAAAATAAAATATATTCCAGCTCTTTGATTCCCATTGATTTTGTGGGTAATACAATAACCAGAATGAGATAGCTGAAACCAATAAAAACTGATTTATAGCATTAAAGGCATTCTTTATAGCACTTATTTATGGTACATTACATCTGAAATCCAATTTCACAGGCTGCTGTTTGAAACTTTCTGTTCAATCATAAATACACTACATACAGCATACCTCAGTGCCACAGAGTCAGATTATACAAATGCTCGTGTTCCCAGAAGGAACTGCACTTCTGCTGCAATTGTGGTAAATGAGTTTGACAGTAATTTTTCCCAACCAACTTCCAACCAAAAAATTCCAGTCAGCACTCAATAAATTTAGAATATATGGTTACTCCTTTAATCATAATAAAGACCTATTTATTAATATATTTCAGTTATTGAAAAGGCATTAACAGAAATCACAGAAAACAAACTTGGCATATGTTACATGATAAACTACTGAATACATTTAAGCATGCTAGCAGGGACACTGTTTGAAAAGCACACACAAGCAGGCACGTGTAACACTGATTTATGGGCATGGAAACATTACAATCCTACTAGTCTAATTTTCAAAGGGTGAAAAGAAGGAGCCTCCTCAGTGCATCTCAAAGCTGCTCACTTCAAAGGAATACACCACATCCAGGTCACTTACTATAATCATTGTCAAGAAAAGGGCAAAAAATCAGATGTGACTTTTACAGAGGCACTGTCATCTGAATCTGGAGCAAGTTCTTATTTATTTGAAAAGACTGTTGTTCCCTGAAAGTAAAATCACTGCAAACTATGTTTGTCAGGCTTTATACAAATTTAAGTTGAAAGATGTTTTCTCCCTGTCTCTGATATGAAGGCAGACTTTGTTTTTGTGTGATGTTTTGTTTCTTGGTTAAAAAAGATTATTTTAAAAGATGTACCTACATTGATGTGTTAGAAAACAGAGTACCTGTAGTGTTACTACTTAAAGAACTAATGCAAAAAAACCATATTGTGGCATATCACGTTTTGCTCCTCTAGAGACCCTACTCCACAGAGAAACAGAGCAAGACCAAATTGTATCTCCAAACATACAGGAGTACTTCTGATCTTTGGCTCTTCAGCTATAAAGCCACAGACTCCTGCAGGGAATAGAAAAGATATCAATATTGTAAAAGCAGACAGTGGCTGGAGACCTAGTGAGAGTAACAAAAAAAATGTCAACTTGGTATATGTTTGGGGGTAGGGAGGGAAGAACAGGAAAGGAGAACCCAAATCCCAGGTTGTCAGTGAGAGCAGACCTGACCTAACATGTATTTTATTCAAACCTTTGTAGGAAGCAGAAGGGAGGGAAGGACACTTTCAGTGAGGAAATTTGAGACTGCAAAGCATTAATAATTTAATATCCAGTCTTTCACCCCCAGAACACCAATTCGAATCCAATTCACATCAGCAGTGACCCAAACTTATTAACTGGCCTGCATGCTGATAGACTTAATTGGTTTCTAGTGTACATGAGATAAAGCTGGCCACTACCTTTGGCATTAATAGCAAACTTTACAATGGTTGGAGGCAACAGATGAGAAACACTCCCCCAGAACCAACTCCTCCCTCCAGTGCAAGCTGAACAGTTCCCAGGAGAAACACTCCCTTGTACCATAAACAAAAGGAATGTACCTAACATTAAAGCCATATAAAAAATATACTAATGAGGCTTTGTTAGCACGTGGCATGCATTTTTCCAAGAACAATTACTGTATAACATGAATATTTATTTAATTTTGTTTGGGCTTTTTGCCACTGAAAGGAAGGTTTGGCCATTAAAAACAAGTATTGAGTGAGACCACACAGCTGGATGAAATGGGCATGAGCAACCATTTGATTGCTTGTATTCCTCTAAATTATAACCCACATCCTACAGCTGTAGCATAGTGAACCCAAGGATGAAAAGGGGCAGAATGGAAAAGAACTGCAGATCCCGTTATCCAGGTCCTGGTCACAGGCAGAAAAACTGTCTCCATTTTCCTTGACATCATTTAAAATGACCTGTGCTTGAGAAAATACGTAACTGTGTACCATCTTAGAAGGCTTCTGGACATTAAACTCAGCTTTAGAAGCCTTGTGGAAAAAATATTTATATACATTTCACTGAAATGAAAGAATACCGTAGTACCTATTCTGAGTTTTAATGAAATAAAATTAACTAGACTTGATCATAAACTATTCACACCCACATCAAGATTTCACTTCAAGACAAGACATAGCTAAGCATGTATTTCCAATTTTAATGACATTTTCAGACCAAAGCCCCTTCCACAGTCTTCCCGCATAAAATGCAGCTCTACGGCTACAGAAACGATTTTTTCAATTTTTCAGCAATTCAGTATTTTGCTTACACTGCACTTTAATTTGTAAACAAATTTATGATGAGTCTGCTCAGAATACTAAATGCAGCATGCTAGAACTCTGATGACCTTTCCAATGGAAAAATGTCCCCAACCAATCCATGAAACGACACATTTGAAAATCTAAAAATTCTCTGATCTCTCTCGAGTAGAGATTAATAGGGCAGCAAAATTTGCAAATTAGGGAAAAAATTTCAGTGAGTTGATCAAAACTTAAAAAGGCCTGAGGTCATTAGAAATACTTCACTCAGAACAATGTATTAATATGTATGAGTGTTATTATAACACTCATACTTCTGAATTCTTCACTAAACCACTCCAATGGGAAAATGAAATTTAGAGTGGATAGTTCATTGACAAGTTCTGCTTTATGTAGAGGTTCAGCTAAGAAGATGGAATTAATCTGAAAATTAATTAAAATAATAAATCTATATTTTATGTTATAGATTGAAAACATGCATTGAATTGCTTTGTTCAGTTCCAGTAAAGTACTTTGATAAAGAATATGCAAGTGTCAGACGGATCCAAAAATACAGTGATAACGCTAAAAGATATGAGAATATCTCTTTAAGCAGACAAATCACTAAAATTATAAATTATGTTGTAATTTATTTTTTCCCTATAAGACAAGATCAAATTCAAAGACAATACACTTAGGTCCAATTAAAGGAACTTTTTACAATATTAAATATAATACATTCCCACACCATAAAGAGCAAGCTAGGCTGGTGTAAACACAAAAATCTTATGGATTATGACAAAACTCCCAAATTACCCTAATGTCTTTTTGTTATTTTCTTTTAATGAAATGCATCACTCTTTAGATGTGCAGAAAGTTACAAATATAATGCTGATGCAGGTGTAATGCTTCACATTGACACATGGCTTTTCTCTGGATACCTGCATAGGAAATTAACAGCATAACAAACACCAAAGTAAACACCTCATGAAATCTAGATCCACCCAGCTAACCAAAGAAAAGCAACAAAGAATCACAAACTTCACTCTACTGCCTATGAGGCAGACCAATAAGTGGACAACAGAACATACTAAACCTCTTCAGCAAATCCTTAGCCTCCAACATCAGGGCAGTTGGAAAATACAAGTGTTTTCCCTGTTTATGCATTGTGTGCACTGTTACCTTGTTTCAGAAAACTTGCTAAAAAAAGGCAGAAAAATAACAGAAATGGAAACACGTCTGGATAGGACCTCTGGTGTTCTCAGATTCAGTTTCCTCGAATAACAGCTACCCCTCTCATGCCTCCTCTCATGAATAGATAATGCTCTGTCTCAAACACAGCTAAGAGAGCAATTAGACACACAATAATAGCTCTATGGCCTAGCATAAATGTTAAAGATGTGCCATATGTGAAGCCTGTATCTCTCACAAGAGACGTCAGGTTCAAAGACAAAGGAAAGAGGCACATCGTACAATTTACACTGAATTATGGCACATAAATCTCAGAGCACATTACCTAGAATCCCACCTAACCCTGCAGATGTTTGAAGTCTTGTCTACACTGCAAAAGGAGGGCCAGCATCTGATTCTCTGTCCCACTAGTAGCTCTATTTTCTTTTGGGTTAATCCCATCTAGCCCAGACTGGACAAAGCAACATTATTTTTTTGTGTTTTCAAAGCACTTGAAATGGTTGGTGCTGCAATAAACAGGAACAGGGCTTTATAGCAAGAAATGGAGTAAGCACTTGCGTACCGTGGCAGGTAATGGGCAGTCATGTAGCCATACTGGAGAGGGCTAATTCTGTTCAGATAGTGTCAGAGAACTGCACAGAAGAGGAAGATGAACCTTGTGCCTTTTCGTCCACAACACTCTGAGAGCAGTCCCTACAGTCAACTATTCTCAGGCACAGTGAACCCATACCTGGTAAAACCATCTGCCTTTAGGAACATGATGAATACCCCAGGAATGCCTCCCTCCTGAAAAGATGCCAGATGACTGCTAAAACAACTTTATCATCAAAACTAGGTGCCTTAGAAATGGGACAAAAGGTGGAGAGATGGTCCAGAGTCAGTGTGAGAATGGCATCAAAACCATTGGGAGGAACACTTTTATCTCATATATCAGCCCAGAGTTGCACACTCTCAAAATCCTCTGGGGCCAAGGAGGAAAGGCACACATGGACTCTGAAATAGCCCCACTGTGCCCTCCTGCTTCCCACTCTGACACAGCTGGAGCCCAGTAAGTCATTAGCTGGCAAAAAAAACCACACCAAAAAACAACCCCAAACATTTTCTTTGTTATTTGGTTCTGACTTTCAGGGCAATTTAAAACATATATTTTCCTCAAGTTCCAAAAGACAACCAAAAGACCTCTGCCAGTGTTTTCCCTCTGGCACATAAAGGAAAGTCTGAAAATCACAGTACTAAAAGTACAAGGTACTCAGAGTCTGAACTGACAGTACTTCCACCTACCATAAGAAGATCCTTCTTGCATTAAAGTAAAAGGAAAGATGAGGTAGTGCACTAAAAAGCAAATTTTAAATAACATTTTATGATGCATATTATGCATTTTCCTAATTTTTCCTTTTCATTAGAATCTCGGAAACAGGCAATGTACCATAATTCAGGCACGGAAAAAATGTCGGTCTCATCAATTCAGAGCTAAGATTTAATAGGATAATGTTGAAACACACCATAAAGAATTATAATTTTTAAAGCAAACTACATTTGTATTTAATTTTCATTTATTTCACATCTAAAGACGTTATTATGTTTTATTTACTAATTCATAAGATTTAAAAATTTCTAAGGCACTTTCAATTATTGATGTGACTTAAGTTTTCCAATGTGCTCAACATATTTCTGACCTCATAATCTAAAGCCTAGAGGCTCTGAATTTATTCATGTAACTCTGGTCCAGCTGGGCACATGGAGAAAAGAGAGGGGAAACTCCCCAAATCAGCCACCACCATGCAGCATAGAATCATCATGAAACCACAAAGTGGTTAGGGTTAGGAGGGACGTTAAAGACCATCAGGTTCCAACTCTCCTGCCATGGGCAGGAACACCTTTCATTTGACCAGGTTGCTCAGAGCTCCATCCAGTCTGGCCTTCAACACTTCCAGGGATGGGGCATCCACCTATATGAGACCTGTGGAAGTTCAAGCTTGATTTTACAGTCTAACAACAAAATATAGTTACTGTGTTAGCTCTAAATCTTTCAGAAAACATGTGTCAAATCATGAAAATTAGAAACTCTCACTTTTAACTGACTTTTCTCTAATTATTAACCAAAGTGCTTCTTATGTTCTTATGACCATTGTTAATGAAGTCCATAAACTCACTGCAATTGGGAAAGCTACAGTGTGCCA
This sequence comes from Lepidothrix coronata, assembly GCF_001604755.1. Taxonomy (NCBI): domain Eukaryota; kingdom Metazoa; phylum Chordata; class Aves; order Passeriformes; family Pipridae; genus Lepidothrix; species Lepidothrix coronata. Next base: position 2,377,609 of record NW_016690268.1, on the reverse strand, counting down.
GAAGTACTTAATAATTATTCTAAATTGATATATAATTTTTATAGCCAGGTAGATCAAAGCCAATTCACTTAACTTTCAGTTAGAAGTTTTTTTAAATGTTATTGTCTGCAGTGGTTGTACCAGATGGCAACCAAGACACCCTGCTCTTTTTTGAAGTTCATAACATCTCTTTCATCAGTCATCTCCTCTACTGCAATTCAGTGTTATGTATTTCTGAGTTTCTTTTTCTGACAAAACAAGCCATAACTACGGAGAGAAAAAAACGCCTAATATGCACAGCCTTGCAAATATCTTTAAATTGCATCGACATTTTTTTCACATTTTTAAGTCAAATTTTAATGTTTATGTAGCCATTAAGCTCATAGGGGTTTGAGCAGATTAAAAAAAAATGTACTTGACTTCAAGTAATGACCTACAGAAATAGTATAGAGGTGTGTAATCCTTGCAACTGGAGCCAGTACCTGAGAAACAAATCATAGTAATCTGTCAAAGCCTTCTACTGAACAATGAAGCTCTATGGAACTGTTTTGCAGTTAGGGAAGTGAGATCACATTCCCATCGTTACCTCCACACTACTCATTATGATTTATTTGAGTCATACTGCTTGAACTCTGACTGTAGGAGCAGCAGTGTACAAGTGGTCAGGTATACGATCACTTTGACTGTGAATTTCTGATGTGATGGGGTGGGTGCCCAGAAATTTCTGCAATTTTGAAGGATGTTTGTATTGAAAAATCTCATCCTACATACAAACCCTTTGGATACCAATGATGTATTGCCCAGAAGCTTCATGGGTTCCCACTCTAAGCTCTGCAGTTTCATGACAGCAGAACCGAAGATGCAAGCAGGAGACCCACCTTCTCTGATTTGCATATGCTGGTGGATGATATCCCTATAGCCATAAGCTATAAAATGTTTCTACTGAAGTTCTCACAGTCCAAGAAAGACTCATCCTTGACTTTTTGCTCTTCCTAACAGAAGACCAGCAGAATAACCTGGACAGACATGATAGAAGGCCGACAAAGTGAAGAGCAAGGCATGAGCATGCCAATTAGTTTAAATTGGACAAAATACATTTTCAGGCAAGTAATTTTCCTAAACAAAATGAATGCTGAAACTGCCCATTATGAAAAGGAAAAGCTCTCATACAGAGCAGGAAATTTGGGAAGAAGCATTTCAGCCCCTGAATTTTTAAATATCCCCTTCTCCAAAACAATGAGAGGGAAAGGGGGAGGAGCTTGAGTTGCTGCAAAACTAAACTCAGAAGGAGATATTGAAGGATCAGGTCCTATTTCAGACGTACATGCTAAAGTAGGACAGTAAGATAGCTCAAACTGAATTGCACAGATAGCAATAGCCTAGCTCTAGGCAGAAGCACTGTGGAGCCTGCAATTTATGCAGTGAGAGAACTACAGAAAAACCTCATGAAATCCAGTGATTAGTCAATAAAATGGCAAGTGAAATTCAGCATAAACAAATGTGGTGCACATGGAGAAAACAGTAATCTGAGCCATGCATTCAGCCTAGCCATGAAATCCTCATGGGCTGTTTCCACTCAGAAATGAGACTGAGATAACAGGAATTTTTATGAAAGCGTAAGCTCTGGACCGATCATCTGCATTTTCTCCAGGGTTGGTGGGTCATCTGAATCAGATGTCTTACTCTTCTAATGTATTTAAATGTCTTTCTGCAACATATTTCTGTTGCAAACATCAGATTACAAGGCTTGGACTGTAGCTTGCTTTGTGCTTTCTGCACTGTTACCATAATCACGCTAGAAAGATCAAAATGCTTTATTAGGCCGATTTAGGTAGGTCCTCCTATGCACTTTATCATCTTCAAATAATATTATAGAAAATTATTCTTCAGCCATCCTCAACGTCTTAAAAATAACACCAGGACACTCAACTTTGCTTCCCCTTTTTTAAAAAAATGCAACCTTAGCCAGGACTTACCCTTCACAGAAAGGGCTTACTTTCCCTTTTCCCATGACCTAGAAATGCTTATTCCTTAAAACAACACTCCCTGGAAACCCCTCAGAAAACAAAATAACACTGATTATTCAGATAGGCAGAGCTGTAATGGGTATTTACAGAACTATGAGACTCAAATATTGTTTGCTGTTGCAGCAAAGCACAAAATTAAGGTCCAGTCTCAGAGCACACTGGCAACCACACACTAGCTCTTTCTCCATTGCCCCTGTTTGGTACAAAAGAGGTGAAATAGAAAGAAAAGAAAAAATATTTTGCACAAATGCAAAACATGCTACTCAGCCTGTCAACTCTGTTAATCTCAGCAAAGAGAAGGGTCAGAGCAGCCTAGGAGCTATTCAAAGTGTTCAAAGTCAGGTTGGACAGGGCCTTGAGCAACCCAGTCTACTGGAAGATGTCCTTGAACATTGCAGGGGGGGGTTGAATTAGATAATCTTTGAAGGTCCAACCCAAATGATTCCACAATTCCATATTTCTGTTCAGATCAAGACTTTGGCAGCAACAATCCAGGAGGTCCACGTAAGCAGCCAAGAGTAACTAGAACACAGCAGACCTTCAACATTTGCTCTCCTACTCACAGCACAGGGGATCACCCAGGAAAATAGGGGAAGGACACTGTTAGGACCCTACTCTTTATTCCTCCTTTGTAACTCCACAGCAACATTAGGACCACTGTTGAAGACAGGAGCGAGTACAGGAAAAACTGGAATTACAGCAAAAGTTAACAGTAAAAGCATAGTTCGTGCCATTTGTAATATTATATTTTGGGTTTTCCTTCCCCAACAACTGTCCTCTCCCGGCACAGAAAGGAATACTTTTTCATGATAAGGTAGGTTCATGGTATGAAAAGTTTAATGAGTAGATGAAACAGCAATGCATTATCTATTAAAATATTACAGTGGGTTAATCCAGCAACTACAAATGGAGAATGAAGCAGAGGGCCTGTTATGGTTCTCATGATTTCTTAAATATTCCTTCCCAGTGCACAGTCATTCTTGTATCTAACATGAAATGCAGTTTTCATCATGTGCACATTATGCAACCATTCATACAACATCATAAACATTATTCTTACAGAACAACTATTTTTTATGCCCTTTTTAAAGGAAAGCTGTATCATGTCATGGTAAAGTATTCTCAGATCTCAGATATCTTGAAATAATTTGAAGTAGATGCCACTAGCAAATGATAAATCCACCAAATGCAAATATTTGCTCCAGATACTTTTTTGATACATATTCATTTTCTGGGTTCAAGAAACAATACAGGAAAAGCACTTTGACATTGGATTGGGGTGTAATATTTCAATTTAGTATCTTCCCAAATACATGTGTGCCAGAAAAATAGGTATCTGAGCTCCTCTCTCAGTGGGATAAACTGCTTCATTAAAGCAATTACTGTTCATACTGAAATAGCAACTGAGTATAGGTGACTGCTGTTTTGGATTTCATAAAAACATATTCTCTATGACTGAAAAAAAGTAAATATAAAAATCAGTGATTGCCTCTTAGCTGTCCTCATACATGACAATCAAGTCCAAAGCTTGTCCATATTCCTTGTAAAAAGCTGACTGTGTAAATAGCTTAAAAAATATGCTTCCTCTGAGACCCACATAAAGTTAACAATTTCTAAAAATAATTTTTGTCATTAAAATGCACTAAGATGTTAACATTCCAAGTGTAATTAATATACCAGAAATTAAATCTCCTATGTGCAAAAAGCCAACCTGAGTCTTATACACAAGCTAATCACAATTACACTGACAAGTAAAGCAGTGTTTATATACGTATTTTGCAATGGGGCATTGCCCTCTAGATAAAAAACAGAGTATAACCATTATCAAGTTTTGTACTTTTGTTCCTTTTTTTAACTACTATTTTGGTACTAAATACCACAGTGTAATCCACTCCGCAACCTGCGCGGCACCCAGGAGAGAAAAGGAGTGTCTAGACAAAGCCTGAAGAACCTCCATGGAGAAGAGGCTGGAAGAGGCAAGAAAACAGTCTGAAAATGGAACTGGGCAGAAAGAAAAGACAGAGCAGGACAGGTCAGAAGAGCTTAGTAAAAAGGACATAAGAATGTGTACACTCAGAGGCACACTTTGTTCCAGAGCTGGAATAAACCTCAAGATTTCCAGCACAGTAAGCCAGTTTGTACGAAGATATTGGAAAAGGACAAGTCATTCAGAAGCAGCAGCTGCTGACTGCTAATCTAGTTTTAACAGCAAAGCTCTGCACAGTGGATCTCAAATTTTTTAGTCCTTATGATGATCTACATGTGTACTGGCTTATTTGCTGCTTTTTTCCTTAATGTATCTTCTAAAACTACTGGAAACTGCATGCACAAAATTGTATTGAAACAACCTTATGATGATTTTAAGTCAAGCACTCCAGAGATACAGCAGCAGGAATCAGGTTTCATCTGCAAATTTAACTTTACTACCCTCCATGCACACACACTATAATTTGGTCTTTAATTGTCCCACCACAGTAGTTCAGGAAGGCTGGATTCAAATGGTAGGATTTCTTTGCAGACTGATGCCTGACAAAATCCTGAAGCAGCAGTTGGGCTGTAAGTCACAGTTTGTGACAGGCACGGGAGGAAGTATTTGGCTTTTTAGGCAGATGTTATGCAGTGTTTGAAAACCATAAAGGTCAACTGAAAGCATCCTTAGGACAGAAAAAAGCATCTGAGAAGCGCAGTGACTGGATCACACTGGTACTTGCCCAAATACACCTCTTAGTTACTACCTAGAGCAGTTTACAAGCAAATCTGGAAACAAAGCTGTTGCTGAAGTTTTGTAACAAAGGCACATGACAGAAATAATAACAGCAAGAAGTAAAAAGAAACCATTGTGGGTTTGGGGAGTACAAAGACACATCACAGTGACCCACCTATCACAATTACATGTTTAAATTCAGATGATATGAATCCATGAGAGAAAGCCCCCAGTCTAGGTTCATTCCTGAAGCACCTGAAGGTTGTGTTAAAATATCTTAGCATTACATGATATTTTACAGAGCACAAGACTTTAAAAACCTAGGTCCTACATGCCTGAAGATGATCAACTCAAGCATAATCATTTTCCCCATAGTTCTTCACTGGTTCATTCCCTTAGCTACACACCAGGCAAAACAGTGTTCTGAGGCACCGACAAAACCCACACACATTTGTGAGGCAAACAGATCTAACTGTAATGAGGAAAAGAAATTTATTCTCACATAACCAAGATTAAAAAAATATTAGAATAAGATATAGAGAATAGGCTGAAGAAGACTATCATAGCAGGTTATTATATTTAATGGAATGCCATGCTATCTACTGAAAAAACAAGGAAGAGATTCCATATGAAAAAATAATAAGAGATCATTTAATTGGAGACTATGTCACAGGCATAAAAATTAAGTTTGCATGCTGCTTTTGCAAGCTTATTATGGTCTTATAGCAATTTCTATATTTGCAACAAATTTATATTAATATTTCATGCTATACTGAAGTAAGATAGATGCATTTAAACTGAAAATAATTGGTCTTCTGCTGTATTTATTTATATTCAGCAGTTTATATTTGTTTTTACATTTCATATATTTAATTTGTATTTATTTTGGCTAGCATAGAATATTTAAAATGGGTATTATGAAGTCAAAGATATTCTTACAGCATGAAAGAGTTTTGAGAGGAAAATTTTGTCAGTTTAAAATTGGAGCAAGCATAATTGAATAATGAGAAGAAATTTGAACCATCTAAAAGAATTATAATTAGAGCCCAAGTCAAAGATGACAAATTTCACCATTTAGAGCAATGATGATGAAAATGGTAAATATAACTTGTCATGCTTTAATTAAAAAGGAGTGGAAACGGCATGAAAGCATTCATTGTTAAAATGTTTTTAGCACTGTAATTATTTTTATTGATTAAAGTAATTATTAATTCATGAACAGACTCTAAAATGTTGATACTGTAATTCATGAAATGAAGAAAGGAATATGCCATCTCATTTATTCATGAAGCTCTTGTATTTCCATAAATAGATCTTTATAAATGCATGATAGCTGAAAAAAAAAAAAAGCCCAATGCAGGACAAACTTCTGAACACATCCAAACTTACACAGTGTGGGGCCTCACTGAGAAATTTATCCTTTGCTGTTTGCCACGAAGTTCAGCCCAGCATTAAATTACACCATTGCTCAGCTGCTCACTGCATCTGAATGGTTTTTCAGTAGAACTGCTTTCAAATTATTAGCCTGGTGATAAGAACACTATTGATACATTACAAAAAAGGTCGCTCTTCTCACAGACCCATCCTTTTCTTACTCCTGGAGACTTGTGCCTGGGTGGCAGAAAACAGAATCGTGTCCGGATTTCTAAAATACCTGGGACATTTCAGGCCTAGTGCACGTGCACAGGGTGATCTGGATGACTGGGACCCCCTGACTCAACAGTGTCGATGCGCACGAGGACAGCAGCTCCCAGCTGTGTCACTCTCGCTGTACATACTGTGAATATGCACAGCAAATGGCAGCTTCCCTGGACTCACTGCAGGTATGCCATACAGCAGACCTCTGCCTGTGTCCCTACTCCAGGACACCCTGCAGGGAAAGACCCAACTCTTCCTGGGCTGTATCCACACCACTGGGAAGCAAGGATCCTTTCTGAATAGGTCGAGCTGGTAAAACAGATAAAGGCAACAAGCCTAGAAACAGCCTTGAAGAGGCTGGATCTCCGCTCATTTGTTAGTGCACTTCTGATGCATTTAAAACGTGTAAAAAGCCAATACATTTCTACCTGTGAAACAAGAGGGCAAAAGCAAGTTGGTTTAAATTAACTGGATTTCAAGAAAAAACAAACCCTGTGCAGACTGGGGAAGTGTGAAGCTTCCTCATGAGGAAAAATTTAGGGGCAGGCACTGATTTCTTCTCTGTGGTGACCAGTGACAAGTCCCAAGGGAATGGCCTGAAGTTGTGTCGGGGAGGTTTAGGTTGGTATTAGGAAAAGATGGTTGGGCACTGGAACAGGCTGCCCAGAGAAGTGGTCACCAAGCCTGGCAGAGTCCAAGAACCATTTGGACAACACTCTCAGGCACATGGTGTGATTCTTGGGGATATTTTGTGCAGGGCCATAATTTGGACTTGATGATCCTTGTGGGTCCCTTCCAACTCAGGAGACTCTATGATTCAATGATTTTACAAATCTGTTTTTTAACTGTTTTGTACAGAGGGAGGTACATCCAGTGAACAGTCATAATTCCCATCACCTGCTGAGTGTGGTTCAGATGGCCTCATTCCCAAAAGGACAAAGTTCCACAATTCCCAGGAACCGGGTGTGGAGGGAGGTGAGCAATCTGAACCACGTCCAGAGACATCTACGAGCATCTCTCTGGCATGCTGCTGGCAATAACCACCCACCAGAGAGAACAGCTGTCTGCAGAAAACTGTTCTTGGCATATTCTACAACACTCTCCCTGTACTGAGAATTTTGGGTTTGGCTGCTGAGTGGGCAAGAGCAGGCACTGGGGAAAGTTCCTGCAGGTGCACAGAATGGGAATGCACAGGCATTCAGGTCAGCAGCTGGGCTGACTGGGTGACACAGAGTGCTCTGCACAAGGGAGGAGTGCTGGGAGGAGGTGTTCCTAATGCCCTGAAAGGCAGACTAAGACAATGTATAAAACCTTTTCTGCCTGGCTGCTGTACCCTTCAGTTGCAGTTGCAGGGCAGAGGTGTCATAAGACTGGATTTGGGATCTCTCCTTTGTGTCATCCAACGTGCTCTGAGAAGACCCCTGGAAGTCAGACTCCATATCTGATCTGAACCTGTACAGATCTGCTGTACTCAGTCAATGTGACTTTAGATGTATTCCAAAGGTGTTCTTCCCCTTTGATGTCAATCTGCAAAGCTTAACTTCTTTCTTTTTACATTTATTATTGTTGTTAATTATTATTTCTTTTAACTCTGTTCCACTTTTAATATCACCCTTGTAACTAATATCACGTTGCTTCCACTCCCTCTCTCACCCAGCCCTACTCCAGCTTTCCACTCATTTACTATCTCTGAGCTCTGAGGTGGGGGACACTGCCACATCCGCAGCCTTCGTCACCACGTCAGCCCCCCTTGATGAGCTCAGTGCTGGACAGCCATCCTTCCCAGCACCTCCTTCTCTCTCTGCCCAGACAATTCTGATTCAGGGCAGCATCCCAAGTAAGCTTATGGACCTATGCACCTCATGTCTCACCAGCATGTCCCCAGTCTGGTGGAGGAAAGCCTTGGTGATGGCCGATAAAGGTGTCCCGCACTGGAGCATAGGTCTCTGACAGCTTCTCTCACAGATCTAGCCCTAGTACCAGCTCTATGCATTCTACTCCAATTGAAACAGTCAAAGCAGGCAAGAAGTTCTCGGGAAAAAAAAAAAAAAAAAAACAAATTTCCTTGAAAAATTCATTGTCTTCTGAGGTACAGTATATCCCTGTTGATACTGGTAACAGGGACATCAGGATGCTGTCGGCTGAGGTGAGTCCACAGAAACCCAGTTGTCCCATGAAGAGGCACGGTTAGCCAGAGAGCACCTGGGGCAAGTGGGCAGAGGTGAGGGGTCTGCACTCACGTTCTCATACAGCTGGGTGAGCTCTGTCACAAACATCACTGATGATAGGCAGCAGCTGTTCTTGAGAGCTGCAAATTTGTTTGGGCTTTCTTGCCTCTTTTTGGTCCTTCTCCTGACTCTGCTTCACCTTTATCTCTAGTTTTATCTTTGCTATTCTACACAGAGTTAGTGTCGGCTTGTCCCGGTGCTCCTTCATCTCTCTGGGGCCTTTTGTACGAATGTGTTTCAGAAAAGACTACTCATTCATATTAAGAGGACAGTCAAAGGACTGTATTGTGGAAATCTCAGAACAGTACTGCCAGCAGTTGCCTTGACAAGCCAGGAATAAATAACTGTGGGGAAAAGCCATCTCACGTGTCTCTCACCCTCAGCCATGATATGCCTATGCAACATGTAATTATCCAAAAAAGCAGCACACACAAGACTATTACAATCCCTAGGATATAGTACAAGTCCAGCTCCTGATGACCATTAGTCTTGGCCTTTTCCCCAGCACCTTGCCCTGCAGGAGAAGAAAAAACCGCATACATTACTGTGCTCTGCTCTACAAATAATCTCACAGGTGGTCTTATTCCCAAAAGAGTGAAGTTCCAAAATTCCTGTGATCTGGGTGTATTGGGAGGTGAGCAATCTCTAGCCGCATCAAGAGATGACTACAAGCATCTCTCTGGCACACTGCTGGCAATAACCTCCACACACTCAAGACAGCTGTCATCCTCAGAGAGCTGCTCCCGGTTTCTTTCACATCACTGCCTGCAGCCCAGGCAAAGCCTGACAGTCCTTGCAAACCAAAACTGCCTGCACATCCTTTCCACCAGCCAAGGGGCCCTCTCCCTCCCCAGTGACTGGCAGGGTGCCATCCCTCATGCGCTCCAGGAGCACCACCAACAGTCACACTCATCTCACCACAGCTATCAGTCTGACAGCTGAAAATCCATCACAAGCAGAAATGCCTGCAGAATCAGCATGCGCACCTGACTCCCAATATTAGGAAAGGGCAGCCAAGATTTCTTGGGATGTCATTCCTGACTTGAAGCTGGGATATGCATGAGCTGAACACAAATTCAGCTCACACCTGTTCCCAACATCCGGATACCCACATCTGCACAAAGCAGCTCTGATCAGTAATTGTACAAGCTGGAAGCTCAGCTGGCAGCAGACACTGTGCTGGACCATCACTGTGGCTCAGTAGCCCGTGGAAGGTGTGACACTGAGTGTCCTGCAGTGAGGCTCTGACTGACCCCTTCCTGCTGTGCAGGTTACAGCATGTCACTACAAGAAGCTAAAAGCTCAGCTTCCCAAGTCCTACGGCTGGTTAAGAGAGTGAGTTATACTAACCGGATGCAGCATCCTCCAAGTCTTTCAGGTCTCCCTTTTGACCTTCAGGCGTCTTCTGGAAATCATTCCCTGTTTTAGCTTTATATAAGGACATTAACAGAAAGTATGCAGTTACATTTCTTATGAACAACACACTGAAAAGGAGTGCTTATTCTGGAAGTCAATAGAGATTCACAGATACTCACCCTTGGGATACCAGCTGGGAATCAGCACGGAATTCGTCTGAGGAGCTGGAAAAGCCCTCCCTCTGGCCACATCTACAATCAAACACCCATGAGAAGTTACTATCACGTGCTCTGCCCTCCATCATCATACCTGAACACCAGAATGTGTAATGACAGAGCACACATAGCAGCAGGGGTGCCTGGCTCACCTTGGAACTTTGACATTGCAGCTCTCAAAGGAAGCAAAAAGTCATGATGTACCCACACAACCTGCTGTGACTCAGGCCTGGAACCCAGCCAGGAGGCTGGATAACCATCACTGAGTGGTGGATAACTCAGTGCCAAGTTTCTGGCCCCACATTGTCACTCCCCACCTTCCTGCTTCTTAGGAACCACCCCTGCTCCGAAGCAGCTGCAGTCCCACCACACCTCCTCGTGGTCTGTTTGCACCATGGTGCCCTGCTGGCTCACCCAGCCTTAGCCCTGGACCCACCGCTGCCCACCTAGGGCTGGGTGCTGGCACCCGCCTGCCTACCTGCTCCCTGCCCTTGTAATGGAACAGTCTGGAGTCCCTGGACTTGCAGGGCCACTAGAAAGAGGAGGAAGAGGCAGCAGGTGAGGACCATGACCATGCGTGCTTGCAGCATGCTGCCGCCCCTGCTGCTGCCACAGTGCTGCCCAGAGCTGGCGTGGAACAGCACGTCAAAGCAGGGCTCTGTGACCTCATGGCCCTGTCAGGCCATGCCCTCCACCAAGGTTCCCCAACATTCTCCTGTTATCTGTGAATACCTGAATCTGCCCACTGTTGAGTTTCCTCTTTCTGCACAACCACGGAAGGAGCAGAAACAGAGAAGGGTGGACCTATTTTGGGAGGCAGCACCATGCATGGGAGTACCGAGGCACTCAGGTCTTGCTTCCCAGAAATCTGTATCAAAAGCTGCATATAAAGACTGCATAAAAAAAAGCCAATTGCAAGTGTCTTGCTACTATTTTTGTCAGGCAGCATTCTAGAGAGAAACTAGCTTTTCCCACTAGTTTTGCTGCAGTTTCATTACCTTTAAAGACACCACTTACCTCTGCTACCGTCCCTGTAATATCAGCATGCTGCCCCTAGGCTTAACCCTAGTGAACATGGTTTATTCCCTTCCCCCTCCAAATCTAGTTTAAAGCTCTCTCAGTGAGCCGTGCTAACTCCTGTGCAGAGATCCTTTTCCCCTTTGAGATAGGTGTATCCCATCTGCTGCCAGCAGGCCTGGTGTTGTGTAAACTGACCTGTGATCAACACCCACAAAATTCTGCTGGCGACACCAGGTTTGGAGCCAGGTATCCACCCATATGATTTTCCTGTTTAACACTTTTAACAACATCAAGTGCTGGACTCTGCACCTGGACAAGGAAACCCTGGATGTACGTACAGACCGTGGAAAGAGAGGCTGGAGAGCAGCCCCATGGAAAGAGATTGCTCTGCTCTGCGCTAGTGCAGCCTCACTTATGTGCAGTCTACGTGCAGTTTACAGCCCCACAATATAAGAAAGATATAAAGCTACAAAGGAGGGCCACAAAGATGCTAAAGGGTCTAGAGGAGATGCCATATGAGGAACAGCTGAGGTCACTTGATCTGTTCAGCCTGGAGGAGCCTGAGGGGAGACCTCACAGCAGTCAACAGCTTCCTCAAAAGGGTAGGCATGGATCTCTTCTCTCTGGTGACCAGTGACAAGACCCGAGGGAATGACCTGAAGTCACTCCAGGGGAGGTTTAGGTTGGATATTAGGGAAAGGTTTTTCACCCTGAGGGTGGTTGGGCACTGGAACAGGCTCCCCAGAGAAGTGGTCATGAAACCAAGCCTGCCAGAGTTCAAGAAGTTTTTGGACAACACCCTAAGGTACACGGTGTGATCCTTGGGGTTGTCCTGTGCAGGGCCAGAAGTTGAACTCAATGATCCTCGTGGGTCCCTTCCAACTCAGAATATTTCATGATTACACTTGGTAGGGGTGAAAAAGTATAGCCATGGTCATGGGTTTTCAAGTAGTGTCTGCTATGAGAGTGGGTTTGTATAAAGTTCCATCAGCTGTGAGCCAGATGGATACAAATCCTGTGACAGGATATGACTGTAAGCAGGATGTCAGAGAGATTTTAATTATGCAACATCTTAAATCCAAGTAAGAAAAAAAAAGAGGGGGGAGAAGCTCATTTTGGAGATGTCAAGTATACTTTATGTGACAGATTGCTACATTCTTTTGTTTAGGAGGCTAGACAAGGGTCATAAGTGAGAAACAGAGGGAGCACAGCAACTACTCATTTGTTTTTAATACTCAAAATTTTTCTTGTAGATTAGCTTTTCATCATGCCAGAGTCCTCGAAGAAAGAGCCCAAGGGGTGTTGGGTATGGCATATCATGCTCACATCACTTGTGATTATCAAACTGCTTCCATAACATAAGCACCCCTAACACAAACTGGAAAAGGAAAGTACAAGCTTGGTGACTTTTGAGTTTGTCACTGTATTTTAAGAACTGTTCTGCCAATGCACTTCTCTGATATGAGACTAAACTACAAGCCATGAAACACTGTGAATGGACAAGAAATAAAAGCACTGTTCCCTGCTCACAGGCACAGCATAACTTTGCAAATTTGCACTTCAGGGCAGTGGAAACAGAAATGGAAAGTACCCTACTAAATGGTAAATAGAGTGCATGATCACTTAAAGAAGATATCCTTACTGTACATATTCTGGACACATTTAGCATCTATACCTACATCTCTGAGCTTTAGCATGCAGCGAGTCAGCCATTTACCATCAGGATCCATATTACACAACACTCTATCCAATCTACAACTACTAATACTGAGAAAATAAGGAGTCCAAAGAGTGCAAAAACAAGTGAACTACAAGAAACAGAGGGTCTCCAATGGAATTTATTTGCAAAGACAACACTTGAACTGCTGCAAAGAGTACTCTCAGAGACTGCCAACAGGCTACCTGATGCCCAGTGTGAAGCTATCATACAAATAAATGGAAGATACAGTAATCCTGACATCCAACCTTTGTCATCTCCCAAGCGTAACAATTTCTCAACCATACAATTTCAACGTTCTCTATAAGGTTTGCCTTAAAAAATTGAGACACAGAACATGAAGTGTGATCTTTAAGTCCCAGCAACACCACAGGAATAATCTCTGTCATGTGAAATAGACACTTAAGAAATCCTGAAGAGCTCTGTTTCACTGAGGATCATTCATACAGCTGAGTATCATCTCACCTAGCAAGCTCTCTGGAATCCTAGATGCTTTGGATCAAGCATCCTCCAGAAGGATGGACACCAGAGAGACTCCTAAAGCTACAACTGCCACCCCTGGGAAAGAAATTCCATGCAACAAACTGGACAAATCAAAAATTTCAAAACAAACCTGACAAATCAAATAATTTCCAAAATCTCCCTTAGCCTTCCTAAGTTTCTGTAGACATAATAGCAAAGAATAGAGACAGATATTAAAATATTAAGGTAGTACAGTTTTCTATTTTGAATTGAATTGCTCCTTAAAGAGAAGAAATTATTTTATTTGTTCTCTGCCCAACTTGTCATTTTTGTCAGTTTTCTTTTAGTTGAAAATATAATCTCCTGTGATATTTATACCACAGATTTTAAAGACAGGTACCTGTCAGACTTTGAATATCTTCAATGAGAACAGGAGGTAAATAAATTTAGAGAGTCTTTAGAACTTCATTTACTAACTTTTCATTGGGATACTGGAAAATATCAGGGAATGAAGTATTCTTCAAAGAAACTGTTAGGTCATTACATTTAAGACATCCCAAACCATTTCCTCTATCATATATTATAGCATGTATTGCTGGAGTTCAGTCATGTATGTAATAAATAGAGATGGCTAATCATTTGTAGAAACATTCTCACTTCTGACAGTGCAGGAAAAGAAAGGGACATCAGTGAAGCCGAATTCTGCTCTTTTGAAAAGCATCATTGGAAATGCATGTGATGCCATGAGCCCAAGCATACCCTGGAGCTCAGTATATCACTAACATGCACTCAAGCAGCTTCATTTACTGCTGGGAAGACTCAAAGGCATCCTTGCACTGACTTGGTATAGGTAGGAGGCAGCTGAACACAGAAATAGTGTGCTCCTCCTGTCATGGGTAGAAGGGTGTGGACACAGCCACTGGGTCTCACCACAGCACTTCTTTAATCCTTACTCTGGCATTGTGTTGTAAATGGTTTTAAGCAAGGAGGATTTTATGAGTGTGAACATCCTATTGATTTTCTGCCAAAGCTCTACCCAGCATTACTCAAGCTATCACATGCAGGAATTCACACTTGCATAGTCCTAACTCACCTTAAAACTCATTACATTTGAAAAGTGAAGGGCACTTTGCAAACTCTAAGTTTAGAAGTTTAATGAAATCTCTCAAGAAGGAGGTGTTACTAGGCCTCCAAAGCCTCTGCAAGTTAGAAGCCTTGCCTTCTGCATGAACCCTCTTATCAGAACAGAAATCAGACTCATAGTTTCTCAAGAAGAGAAACATGGAGCAGATTGAATGATCCTAGAGAATTAAACACTGTTATGCAAAGCTGTTGAAAATAAAGCGATGCTGTGATCACAGACATGCAAGTGTGAGTTAGCACTGAGTTACTTTTTGTATCTTTTTTTCCACTACGTAAAATATCCAAACCATTTTACTTCTAAACTGCAAAAGTAAGATTCCCCTACTGACAGGGATGCTAGCAAAATACCTTCAACAGAAGCAAATTTTAAATGCACCAAATCAAAAATGCATCATCATTTAATTTGACATAGAAATATGATTAAGCTCCCTGATTGAAATTACACAAGAAAGAAGAATTGCAGTCTTGCATGTCTTCACTTCACAAGGAAACCTCATAGCACCTTCTCTCCACATGGATATTTCCTCATGTCCTCCCTTACTGAATTACTGAAATATTGAGGTACAAACTATACAACATACACAATGCAAAATAAAACTGCTCTACCATATATTATCAGAACAAAAAATTTCATCGCTTGTGAAAGGCAGAGGACATTTTTTGCAGTTACCAATTATTAGGTAGGATAAGGAATAATTCCCAAAACTGAAAAAAAAAAGTCCAGAGCAGTTTTGCACTAAAACTGCAGATGAAAAAGGATCTCTCATTAATTTCTTCTCCCACTGTTACCAGAAAACAAACCCATGCCAATTACTTTAAAGCATAACAACTGTCACGTTGTGCATCAATTCAAGTTTCATAGCATTATATGCATCAAAAAAGAAATCTGCAAACAGTGTGGCAAAATCTGTGTTTGCAAGCCTTGGCAGACAATCATGAGGCTGAAGGGAAATACAAGTGTACTCTTGCTCACAGTCTACTGATGAGAAGAGAGGGGAGGATCAACCAAAACAAGATGTGTGAGAAACTTAAAAAAATACTTTTAGTTTTAAAAATCACAGTGTCTTTCAAAAGTTTGGTACCGATTTCTTTGACAGAAAACTCAAAACCAGCAAGAACAACAAACACATTGTCATTTCCTTGCTTCCTGCTAACAAGAAGGTTGATATAGTCATCTTTATGGCCATGATGTTAAGCGTTTACGTGTGTATTTTTATACAGAGGAACATTCAAATTATTCATTTAAATGTATTTAAAATGCATGTTTCCTTTTTATAGAATCCCTTTAGTAGCTTCAAAGACTATAAAAGGAGAAAAACATGTAGACTCACCATAATTTAGGTTTAACAGTTTAGTAAACCATGCATCTGTTGTAAATTCTCTAGAGCTCAAACACAAATACAATCTCAATAAATAGTCGCTGAAGAGATTTGATTTATAGGCCCCAAAGACCCTTGATTATCAGATTCTTCACAGACTTACTAGCAAGCCTACTATACTGTATTTAAATAGCAGAGATGCAATGAAAAGGAAATAAACCTTTTGCCATTTTGTCCTAAATATTGTTGTTTTATATACGGTTTACTTTACAGTCAAATTTCTATAGAACAAAACTGCAGGTTTTGAATTACAATTTAAAAATCCAAGCAAAACAAGACCAAGCCAAGCAAAATCCCCAGCCTCATAGAGACCTTGTTAAATTTGCAACTAAAACTACTTCTGAGGCAGAAAGGACGAAGCTCAGGCTGCGTCCCTCTGAGCGCACTTAAGTATGTAGCCCCTTCTCCAGAAGCCTTGCATCACTGGAGATATTTCTACACATGCTTATGATGACTTCTGCTTACTCTACTTACCTAAGCAAATTCCAAACACAGCTACAAATGGGGGGGGTTGGGGGGGTGGCTTTTTTTGCTTTGTTTGTTTATTTCTTTGTTTTTCCAAAATAAGACCACAAGATATAAAGCGAAGTGCTTAGAAAAACAGATATTCTAATTGATTGAGGTGTAGTTCACTGCACATTCCCTGCTCAGCAGGAGCATTGCATTTTCCTCATAGATGGTGTTTCCAACCACAAGGAAATGCTAGAGTAGCCAAGACACTTTCAAACAGTGTTCTCTCTACCAATCAAAAGTACTTGTCCTTCTTATCTTGCTGCTACAAAACGGAGAGAAATTACATGTATCAAAAACAAGTAGGGTATGTATTACTAATGTCAAAATAAGTAAGCATATTCTGGACCTTGAAACTTCTGAACTCCATATGCACCCTCATTCACTTTCCAACATGTACCCCAGCTGGAAAGTGAGTCTCACTGGAACACGTACTTAAGGACTGCAATATATGGTTGTGAAAAGGGAGGGATTAGTAAAGTGAATTCTCTCTTTACATTGAGAGCTTTTTAAGTTTTCCATCACAATACTTACTGTATGTTTCCTGGAAACAGATACAGATACATTCCTGGCAAAGAAAATGCTGCACTTCATATCCATTTTTCTGTGGAGACTACCAAGTGAAACACAATAGGGAAATACCCCTCCAGCTTGCCATACCAGAAACATTTTGTTTAGAAAAATGGACAAAACTATTCCCATCAACTGGCTTGTTCACTAGTACCTCATTTTGGAAAAATGCTTGAAAATATAATAAAATCAGTGTGCAAACTCAAGGGATTTTTATTTCCATCCAGTTTTGATTGCAAATGTAATTTAAATTGAAGGCCCATGTTAAAAGCTGATCACATGATTTCTGAACCACCCTGATCTGTTTCTGAACTCCCTTTCTATTCACTCTCTACAAAGCCCAACATGACCAGATTGCTAGTCCAGGTAATTCACAAGCTTACTGTTAACAGGTAAAAATCTTCCATTCTCTTCAGCTTTTAAACTGTTTCCTACAAAAATGACAATGATTTCTTAACATTTTATGACAGAGAATCATATGTTCTATTTATATATATTTTTTTTTTTAAGGAATTAAATTCACAAACCAATGAAGAATTCGTGAACAATGAAAGAGCCCATGAAAATAAACCAAGAAATATTTATTTTGCTATTAAATAGCTGTAAAAAATATCCTAGTGCTGCGGAAAAATTTCAAATTCATACCTGGGTAGGCAATGGAGTTGGCAAATTGACCCCAAAAGACAATAAACTTGAGAAATTGTAGGTTAATGAAGATGGACCTTGAGACTGAAGGAATGCTTACTTAGCCTCACCTCTACCTTGCACTAAAGCCTTCACTGAAGTCAATGAGCTTTGCACAGCAGAGGAGGAGACATACAGCAACATTTCTACATTTCTATTGCCATTGCCCACCCTGTACTAGAGTCTGGCATTTTTTGAAAATAATTATTATCATCTTTTAGCCAGACATGCCTAGTGGAGATTGAAGTCACTTATATGAAATTTCTTCAGCAGGAAGAAATGTAGAGAATAAAGTAAATAAAATCCTACAGTGAAAGTCCATCTTTATTGAACCTGTTATTCTCAAGATTGCAGAGGTTATGAAAACATATTCTGTATACCCACAGTAACTTGAAAAAAGCAATTTAATTATTTCCATCCTACATAACGAAATTTTATCTTTACCTTTGCATCAAATTCAGATATATCCATCATTTTCATTTGATGTATTATAATGTTCTGCAAAATTTGCTATTTTGGTGGACTTACTTCATCTGGAAGTCTCTTTTGACTTCTTAAGAAGCATCAATTAGGAGCTTTTTCGATAAAAAGTTTTTTGATTGATGAACAGATGCTTAGTTCCTAATGATATTTCTGAGGTTAGTCTACTCTAAATAAAACAGATTAGCTAATTTTTAGCCTCTGAAGAATCATCTTAAATAAAGGTCACAGAACATCTCACTATGCAATTAATAAAGATTCAGCTAGTAATTCCTTGATCAAATATTAGTTTTGATTGGTCCCAGAAGAAATATCCTTTTTTATGTAAACCTGGCACATGAATCAGAGCCACAGCTGCTGTCTGATATAATCAGTGTACAATATTCTAATCCCATGAACTCTGACTCAGCAAGCATCTGCTTTCCAAATAAACTTAACCGAACTATTTTTTTCAGAACTAATTTTGTCAGCCAAGGTTTAAAAGGAGACAAATTTAAAAATGTTTTAAGGATGCACTTTGAAGTCAAATACTGCACTTCACCTTCTTTCCAGAACACCTTCCCTAGGAATTTAAATGGTTATGACCCTGAGTTAGACTATTTAATTAGTAAAGAGAATACTGTTAGCTTGGGTTTTTAACTGATATTTTATTCAGGCTACAGTTAGAGGACTTGTTGGATCCACAAAGTTTGATGTGCAAATTTTAAATACTAGTGTTTTACTATGCAACAGTCTCTTGGATACTAGGAACTAAAGTAAATTTATAACACCCATGCTTAAGACCGTACATTGATTACCTGTCTGCTTCTATGCACATGCAGAAAGTCATAAATAATGGGGGTCCAGCAGCTACCATTCTCTCCTACTACATTGTAATTAAAATCACAATTTTGTGATGGCAAATTTGCCATGCAGTTTATAGACTGAGACCTTTCCTACCACCAATAGAAAAAAAATGTCAGTTGCAGATTCTTTCAGAAATGAACAATATTAATACCAAATACCAAACCTTTCAGGAGATACATAATGCCAGTTTCTTCTCATCTTTTTGCATTAATGCTTTTTAAAGTCCAAACATTAGGACTGCAAGCAAGGAGTAGGATCAAACTACACAATGAGGGTCAGCCAGAAAGAAGGAACATCACAGCAACATTATCTTATAAAAAGGAAAGGCACGAAATTGTACAAAAGGTGACATGGAACCATGTAACTCCAAGGTCCAACCAGCCTCTCACTCAAACCAAGACTATCACCAACATTGTACCGTCAGGTCATCTGGAGTTTTATCAAGACAAGTCCTGAAAAATCTTCAAGAATGTGGACTTCACCACCTGTTTGGGTGACCTGTCCCAGTGCTGCACAACCCACGTACTGAAGATCTTTTTCTAATGTCTAACCTAAACCTCCTCAGAGACCACTGCCACTTGTTATGTTCTCCAGCACTATTTAAAATACCTTATCATATCTGTAAATGCATTTCAAGGCATTTCTGCACAACTGGAAAAGCCCAGTTCATTTAACATCACTCACAACTCTAGCTCCTGCTCATTGCAGCAGCCCTCCATAACACCTTTCCAGTTTCTCAACATCCTTACAACACCAGGGAGTCCAATAAAAATCTTACGTGCAGCCCCAGAGGGTGACATAGAGATGAATAAAAGCTCCTCTCCATCTGTTGATCTGATCCCTTACTTTATACACAGCAGCAAAGAACTGCTAGAGTTAGATAGTGTAAAGATGAAATACAAAGCAGCCTTAGCATACTACACATTCACATACCACAGACATGTGCACAGGTAAAATGAAACACAGAATACAGGGGTGAATGCTCCACTGATTCTTCTCCCTAATTTGAGGTAGGCTGAGTTTTCAAAGAATTTTTCTCCACCATGAGGAATATACTTTCTCTTCACCCCCATTATGTGTTAGCTTTTATTTCTAAGGGCTTGCTATGCTATCTTTGCCAATTATAACAGGATTTAGTACATATGGCTTAGATAGCTGACTATTTTAGGGTGGATTAATTGCCCCCTGAAAATATCTCTTACTCAGATCTCTTACTGTCAGAGCTCTACAGCGTAGGCATCTACAAACGAACTAGTCATTTGGGGTGGATACATACAACAAAATACTTTCACAATCTTTTTTTTAAACTAATACAAGAACCATTTTCAAAACAACGTTACATTATACCCACTAAATTATTGACAGGTTTGAAGATAAACTACTACAAAATAAAACAGTTTAAGGACAAATTACTCCTATAATTGGTTAACTGTTGTTCTTTACCCAACACATATTAGGAACACTCCATAAACATTCAATCATTATGGATTCATTAAAGATAACTGCCACATTGAGATTATAAAAAGCCATTTTCTAAAAACAAACAAACATAAACAAACCTCTATTGTAAGATTCCATATTTCTCCAAGTGTTACACAGTTAAAATAAAACCTATCTCGATATTTAAAACTAAATGTAAGAATTAGCATAAACAACCATAATTGAGGTAACAGCATAAGAAATATTATTTCCTATTATTTCTAATAATTGCTGATAACTTCAGAGTAAAATGTATTCTGTACTAGTTGAATACTAAAATATGGTTATCTAGTACAAAAATAGAATAGTTAATTTCAGTGGGGGAAGGCTTTAAAGAACTCTGTTGCAATGCCAGAGAAATGAGAAACTTCACAGTCCTTAGGACTAATATTTTTATCTTACTGAAGCAATATATTCTCATTTTCCAAAAGCTACCTGTACAGCCCAAATCAGGCATAGTTATATGTCACACTAGTTTTGCTGATCATGGTCTATGTTGTGATTTAACCCCAGCTGGCAACTGAGAAGTACCATGCAGCTGCTGGCTCACCCCCCTCCCAGACCTCCTGTGAGATGGGGAGTAAAACTGGAAAAAAAGTCTGTGGCTTAAGATAAGAACAGTTTAATAATTGAAACAAAGTTGTTATTATTGTTGATCATATCCATTGGGATCTCACAACATCCATCTTACCAATTTATTCCTAGAAACTGGATCTCCTGTGCAGGTTCTTTGACCTCACTTTGCTTTATGGTAAAACTGTCTTTCTGAAGGATTTGGATTATTGTCGTCTCCTTCTCAAAACTTCCTCTTCTGTGTTACCCCACCTAATGATGTCATCAATGTATTGCAGGTGTTCCAGACCTTTCCCCTTTTCCAGTCCAGTCTGGATCAGTCCATGGCAGATCGTAGGGCTGTATGGCTGTCTCTGGGATAGCCAGTTCTAGGTGTACTGGACACCCCCCCCAGCTGAAAGTAAACTGTGGCTTGCACTCTGCCACCATAGGGATTGAGAAAAATACATTAGTGATATAAGCTGGGCCATACCACTTGCCTGCCTTTGCCTCCAGTTCCTACTGAAGTTTCAGCATGTCCGGTATGGCAGCACTCAGTGGCACCATGACTTCATTTGGGCCACGATAGTCTGCTGTTAGTGTCCACTTTCCAAAAGACTTTTGCACTGGCCATATGGAGCTACTAAAGGGTCACCAGCTCTTGCTGATCACTCCTTGGCTCTCCAGTTGACAAATCAGTTTATAAATGGGTCTCGCAGGGTGTCTCTCTCGGTTGGTGAGATATTGCCGCTGGCGCATTGTTGTAACCATTGGCACGTGTTGTTCTTCAGCCTTCAGCAGTTCCACAGCAGAAGGGTTGTCCAAGATGAACAGGCAAGGTAGACAGCTACCTAATTTCCTCTGTCTCCAAGGCAGCTATACCAAAAGCTCACCAACACCCTTTTGTGTTCCTCAAATGCACTGTCCTAAGGTAGTCTGTGCCAAGGATGCATGGATCCTTGGAGCCAGTCACAATGGGATGCTTTTGCCATTCATTCCCAGTTAGGCTCTGTGAGACTGAGGTGTTAATGGTTAATGACTTAATTGTGGAGGCCCCAGGGTTCTATGCTGAAGCTCGGCTTTGAGGCTGATAAGAGGCAAATCCTGCAAGGCAGGATGGTTTACCCAACTCTGCTGAGTTGTACAACCTCTCCCTCTCCCCTCGGGGAAGGTCCGACGGGGCATAACTGGGTTGATGTGGCAGCTGTCACATCTTAGAACGTGCCACAAACCCAAGTGTTAATACACTCACCTGGATGAAAGCTGAAATCTTTTTTTTGCATATGCTGCAGCTCACTCAGGGATAGGGATTGGGTGGTTACCTCTTGTTCAGCCTCTTCCTCTTGTTCAGCCTCTTCCTCCAGTTCTTGTGACAGCCCTGCTTTGTCTCGCTTTCCTCAACGAGCTGAGTTTCATGTCCATTTCTTCTCGCATATAGGCACAACTGATACCAGCATGAGTTGGTTCTTCTGGTTCAGCTGCAGTGCCTGTCACTGAGGTTGGAGCAGCAGCAGTGTCTGTCACTTTAACATCAAATGTTTCCTTGTTTTCCCCTTGAGGGTACTGAAAAGTATTGAACAGGGCTTGGCAGGCATGGGCACACTACAGTAATTTCTGTGTCTCTGAAACTGCCAGAAAGACAGCATACTTTTCCCAAACATTCTGTTGTTTTTTCCAGGTTCTGCACTTCTTCAGGGACAAAGTTCCATAACAGTAGAGATGCCCATTTTCCTAGGTTCTTAGCCCTACTATCCCACACATCCTGGACACTCTTAATTATCCAGCCTTGGGTTAGATCTCTGGATGGCCCTCTTAAATAGTTGTTTAACCTTAAAGAAGACCTGAAACACATTCAAAAGACACAGCAATAGGCACATGCTGGTTTGAACATCCCAAGGACATTCAAAATTCTGAAGAGCCATTGTTATTAGCCTGGAGGAGAAGGAGAATATAACAGGAGGTGCCTCTACTATGATTTGTGTCTTGGAGGAGAAAAGGTAAAAGGTTAAAACATAAAAATTATTAACAGTTTCCAACAGATGGCCCCTGGAGTATGGATATGATGGCAATGCTGAGTACAAATACCAGACTAGTTTCATGACCAGCAATTCTATCATATTGTAAGCTGATGTTACAAAGTAGAACAACATGATAACCTTAGTCCAGTTCCCACAGGTGTTAAAGGACACAACAGGGAACGTGTACTGCAAGTAAGGTATTACATAATGGAACTTTCAGAACAGCCACATCAACTTTGAGAGCAAAGAAATAATTGTTACCTCACTATTAAATATAATGAATGTTTATAACAAATCTGTTTTAACACATTCTAGATGGATTTGTCATTAACACAATCCACTGAGCCCCATAGTGGGCACCAAAAACAGTCTTGGTTTAACCCAGCTGGAAACCAA
>NW_016690268.1:2317847-2354195 GCF_001604755.1 Lepidothrix coronata | reverse complement strand
CTGTGGTTTAACTCCAGCCAGCAACTCAGCACCACGCAGCCACCCACTCGCTGCCTCTCATCCCTGGGATAGGGAGAAGAATCAGAAAAAAAGGTAAATCCTGTGGGTTGCGATAAGAACAGTTTAATAATAGAAATAAAATAAAATATAATAATAGAATGAAAAGGGAGATTAAAAGACAGAGAGAAATAAACCCAAGCAAAACAAGCAATGTGTAATACAGTTTCTCACCACCCACTGACTGATGCCCAGCCTGCCCCCAAGCAGCAATGAGCTGCTCCCAGTCAACCCCTCCCAGTTTATATACTGAGTGTGATATTCTATGGTATGGAACAGCCCTTCGGCCAGTTTGGGTCAGCTGTCCCAGTCATGCTCCCTCATGGCTTCTTGTGCACCTCCTTACTGGCAGAGAATGGGAAACTGAAAAGCCCTTAACCAAGGGTAAGCACTACTAAGTCATACCTGAAAAGTATTGTCATCAATACTTTTCACTGTCATCAGTGAGTTATCAATATTATTTTCATACTAAATCCAAACCACAGCGCGGTAGCAACTACTAAGAAGAAATTTAACTCTATCCCAGTTGAAATCAGGACAAATCTACATTATTATTTTTAATCTATTACACAGTCAAAAGATCCCGCAGTTCTATAATTATTAATGACAGGTTAATAGCCACGGTTTCAGGCCTCATTGAACAATACCCAACTAGCAGGTCACATTCCAGGTCATGCCATCATCCTCACTGAGGACTTAAATTTTACACAGGTCCCACAGGCAGAGATACAAGCACTACAAAAGTCCATATGACGTGGTGCTCTTAGAAGGGCAACACAAAAGGGAACATCATCACAGGGTTCCCAAAACACTGCCTTCATGGGGGAACGGAAGGAGCAGCTGGAGAGAAAGCTTTGAAAATCCCTAGCCTTCCTTCAACCTAAACAGCCTGAAATGGCAGGCACTGTGAGAGCCAATGTGACTGCCCACAGGATGGGAGCTCCAGCATGTACCCCTGGAATAACAGAGAAGGGGCAGTTATGGTGAAGTAAAGAGAGTCTCCAAGGAGTATGTGGGCCACAAAAGACAGGGGAAGGAAGATTTTTCTGGCCGTCAAAAGAACAAGCAGAAGAACAAACCAGAGGCAGAACATGTAGAAAGGGAAGAAGAATGTCAACACTGGATACCCATGAATAACATAAAAATGATAAAGAATAACTATGCTGACAGGGAAGAAAAGTAAATAGGGAATCACAAGGCAGGGGTAGGGGGCGGGAGGGAGGGTGTCTGGGAAGTGAGAGACTGAAGAAAACAACAGAGAAATCCAGGAAAGAGAAAGCAACATTGAAGTCACAACATTTTATTTATTTCAGATTTATGTGTTTTGATATTCATTTGTTGAAGGTAAGATTCCTTTTGAACCATCAGTCATTTTTGCAAGATGTGACAAGTAGTTTTTCATCTAGACTCCCTTATTCCATTTCCTTTTTCCTTGCCTTTTCAAAGACCAGCAGATCATTTCACTAAGCTATCTATCACTAGCACTGCACACCAAGGCAGCAATTTCAGGTGCACAGGCACACATGCACACTCTTCCTCAATGACACAGTTTGCCTGCTGGCTTCACCAATATCTGTAGCTCTATCTGAGTACCAATTTTGCACACACTTTTTGAGGCTGTTAAACACGACTCTTTCTCTTTCTTGTGCGTATGATGCACGCACTTAACTCTTGAGTCCATGAGTTTCCAAAAGACAGACAGCATAAAGACGGAGATCACAAGAGCTTTACTCATGTCCTCATCACCCACAGCAATGGAGCAATGGTTTTTGGAAGTTACAAGTAAACTACCAGGTAGGTTCTCTGCACACCCCTGACACTGAAGTTTATCAGCCAACTGCAGGAGTAGTCTGCAGGAGCTTTAATAAAGGGAGTGTATAATCAGAAGAACAGTTATTTGGAAATTGCTCAGTTAAAACTGGTCTAGTTTATACCCATTCAGCCTACAAAATGAACTAAGGGTATTGAGACAATGTATAGCTATAGTGAATACTGTGTTTAGGAAAAATGAGGAATATTCTAATTAAACTGAGAGTTTATAGGCATCTGTCAGCAATTTAGACACCACCTCTGTATAATACTGCCTCAGAAGGCTCAAAATTTGACCCCTAAAATACAGCTTCTAGTAAGATAAAACAGTCTTCTTATGACAGAAGTGGATTATGAATTGAGAGGAAAGCTCAAACACATATATATGCTTGCTTGTATTTTTGCACAAGTGTGTGATGTTCCTTCAAAAAAACCCAGCAAAGCAAAGGGAAGGAGGGAGATCACCTTTCTTCTGAGGAACTGCTGAGCATATCAAGAAGGACCTACCTTAAAGAGACTGCAATGCCTGCAAAGAGAAAAGTCATAGTTCCAGCTGGGTTTGCTGCAGCTCCACATAGAGACAGCCCAGAGCCAGCAGCAAACACCCAGACCTCAGAGACTTAGCTAGAAGGCAAATTCCTTAGTATCAGAAAAGTCAGTGCAGCTTTGCTGCTATTTAGAGCCATTAAACTGCCTAGAATCAAATACCTTTTGAACAGACATGGTGGCCAAGTAGAAGATTTTTTAAATCAACAAAAATGCTGTATACTTTCTTTTCATTCCATCTTATCTACTCTGGGTTTTCTGGATTTAAGAAGTTACTTATTCTGGTTTTGACTCAGATAAAATCTGTTTTGAGTTCAAAAGCTTTTTGTCTTCTTCAGGGAGCTTATTATAGGATAAAGATCTACTACACATCTACCTCATAGGTCTGACTCAAAGCTTTATTCACAGTGCAAACGAGGAAACCAGGAACAAGCCTTCATCTGGACAAGACCTTGTTTTGCCATGAAGAGTTTCACATTTAGGATTTCCTAGAAATTAACTCTGCCATCCTCTGACCTTGCCAGAGCAAGCCGATGCATAAGCATGCATCAACATTCTTGGAGGACAAGACAGCTAGAAATTAACCTCACTTCAGTCTAGAAATTCCTGGGAAACTTGCTGACCTTAAGACAGAGCAGTGCAGAAAACAGGGGAACTGTCCAATGCAATTTGGTCCCATCCCATGGCTTCCCTTCCCAGGAAATTATTATAGTTTCCAATGGCTGCGTAGGGAAACAGGGCTCAAGCTAAACTAATTGACTGCCCTTGAAAAGAGTATATACTGGCTGTATGAGACAAGAAGTGGCAGCAGCTGGAACAGAAAGAGGCCTTCCCTGTGATTTGGATGATCTCAGGCAATTCACAGCATACTAGGTCTGACTAGGTTGATGGTTACCGATGAGATGTTGCTTCACAGAGCTTACTTACTCAAGTGACCTAATGTATAGGGACCCAGTATGGAGGATTTCAAGGAAACCTCCGTGACTTCCTGTGTTTAGCTAAAGGAAAAAAAAAATCAAGTGTAGATGGTGCCTTAATGATATCCTCTAAGTGAGAAGAAATACATGGGAATTTCCATGGGAAATACAGACACAACTTAAAGGCAGAGGTAGAATACCATGTATAGTACCAGAGTCATCATACACAAGTTTATTGGCAACAGTGTGAAGTCCAGTACCTTTTCTTCAAAATAAATTAATCATGAGTAAAGGATGAGTTGGAAGCTGATTTTGACTGAATTAACCTTCCAACTCATGGCACATGTCACGTACCTTGATGATTAAGACTTTTTTCTCTTTCCTCTGAAGTACCCTGAAGAGACTCCAATACAAGTGAGGATGATTCTGAATTGAGGTCTGTACACTGAGGGATCACTCACTTGAGAGGGAACAACCAAAGCCCAGACTTCTGAAGCTCAAGGGTCTGTAATTACTCAAACAAAAATTGAAGAGAGATTTGTTTTTCTTTAGAGACTGATGATAACACAGGTCATGCTACACTTAGGTCACCAGTTATATTAAAAGTCTTGGTCCTCTCCTCCACAATAGACTTGTGCTTTCATCAAGGTTTTCCACTTTTGTCCTATGTTGACAACAAAAAAAGCTTTAAACTGACAGAGAAAGCAACATCTTGCCTTCTTAAAAACACAGGCTTCCATGAGCAATAAAGTCATAATTTCCAATCCCAGATCTCCATCTACCTAGATTTCCCTAGCATCTTTTCTTCCAAGAACTATATATTCTAAATTGCATTTGCTAAAATTATGAGATTGTCACTGGAGCAAATCAGGATGCCCTGGTCTTTAAAATGCATTTAGCAAAGTGATAATTGACAAGCATTGGCTTGTAAATGTTTACTGCTGCTTCATGCATTACTCCTCCCTTGTTAAACTGCTGTAAAAAGACTGCATATTATTTAAAACCTGATGGATGTATACATACTAGAGCAAGAGGCATAAGAAATTGTTACATTACTGTTAAAATGACTGAGACCATGTGATTGCAGAAAGCTCCATAAAATGCTGAAAAAGCCTTTGATTCAGTAGAGTGGAGTAATATCATAAACAAGGTCCCAGCCTCATGTTGTTCAACTGGACACAAGTTTCTTTCTTCAATAAAAAGACATACTGGGAAGAATAAAATTTTCACTTTGTTCAAAACACTAAGCCCATTCCTCTCTTTTCTGCACCACATATAAAGCAGTTATCAAATCTAAAATACCACTTTCTGTTTTTTCCTCAGGTTAATAAATCTGTCATGAAACTTTAGTTTCATGAATTTAATAGTTTTGGGACCTCACATTATAAAAAAAAAATCTGGAAATTTCACAATAAAAAGGTAAGAAAATGGAGTTTGTTTTAAAATAAGCTGGAATAAAGTTATTTATCAATACAATTCAGCTACATTCTCTTTATTTTATTCCATTATTCAAAAATTTGAAGCAGCACTATTACTTCTTTGCTAGACTGGATGGCTACAATCAAAATGAATTTTCTGCCTCAACTCATCTTTTTATTCCAAACAGTTCTAATTAGGCTGTTCTCAGGAATGGAAATGAGTGAAGTATGCAAACTAAAAGATAATTTCTGTCATATCAAAGCAAAAAACCCATACATGCCTGGTCTCAGTAAAGCCAATATGCAGCGATCCCAAGCACTCAGGGTTGTACCAGTCCAGACAAAGTGGAGTTCATATTGTTTAGATGGAGATTCACTGACTGCATTAACAAGTTGCTTCAGTATCCAAGAACAGCCTTGTTCTGAAAATCCAGTGAAAATACTCTGCTGGCATGAAGTAAGATAATTCACAAACTGAGCAGTTTCTCCTCACTCGTCTTTCCCAAAGCAGCAGCTTAGCACTCCATTCAGGCATACACCGATAGACAAACCAATGAATTTTCATGCTGTGCAAGATCAGGAAGCCCACGAACTAGGTCAGCTGTATGTGGGAGCTATTGCAAGGGAATGGAAAGTCATACTGTGCTTGGCTATTCCAGTCCATACTTCACCTGTTATTTATGATCAGGCACCAACACAGCTAACCTTCATCACGGCTAATTCAGGTGTCAGAATTTAGGTATCAAAATTTTGAATTATTATCATTCTGAGTGTACCTTTAAGATCTACAGAGAAGAGAGTGGATCAACAAGCAAGACCTGCTGCTCAGTGGATGCATATCAATCCACTCAGATAATAGTCAGGCCCAGTGACAAGTAATTATGAATTGTACTGACTATTAACACAAGAAATTCTGGTCTGAAAAGGACGATCTGATAGCTAGCATAGGAACAGGCTCATCATCAATCATGCAGACCAGCAAATCAGACAGCAAAAAAGTCATAAATCTTGAACATCTCTCAGCCTTTGGGAAGAAAACATCTTTTGGTGTTGAAAGGTAAGCTATACTTCATCAGCTTCATATTTTTCTAAGAAAAACAGAAATAAACCAATTTGACAGAGACAAAACTGTTTCACCCTTAGGGATTGATTAGTTCTTGTATGTATTCAGCTGTCACTCTGTACAAGTATTCCTGATACAGATGTCCAAGTGCAGATAACAGAAAATTCAGAGAGTACGTCTGACGAGCAACTACTTGGGAGAGCAAGGGACAAGTTATGGCACATAGGTCTTTGAATACACATTTTGCTTGCACAGCATTTGTATAGCATCAGTACAAATCACAGGACTAGCATCACCCAATACTTCTTACAGCTTTCCCAGCAGCAGGTGTGCAACACATCTGTACTGTGCCAGCAGTCCTGGCAGTACATTTGTATTGTGGCATATATCAAAGAGGTGCTTCTTCAGCAGGTTTCCACCTCAAATTATGCTTATTGCTTACCATTCCCAGGTAACACTACTCATCCCTGACACCTTTGACTATCAAGAGAGAATAATACCTCCACAAGGTGACTTACCTGACCTCCTTTAGGTGCCTGTCTTAGAATGGTGAATCATCCCTCAGACTATGCATTTCTCCCCTTTGACTATAAGTAAGTGAATCATCTCAGATGAATTAGCCAATTAGTTCAGATTAACATGCCAAATGTGAACTCCTAAATTACATGAAGTAAGAATGGCCATATGATTTAATTAAGATATTGTTTTGAATAAATAGGAAAAAAGGTTACATTGTAATCAGCATCTATAGGTTATCACCATGTACCCATAAATTTTTTATCACTGAAAATGTAAAGAAAACAGCTTGTCTCAAGGAAAGAGGCAAAAAAGCATATTCAGACATTTGATTCAAAATATTGACACCACTAATAGCAACATCATAAAGGAAAGCAATTTTGAAAATTTATTGTAAGTACAAAATATTTAGAAATAGCTGAATACGCTGAGGAAAAGTAGAAACAAAAGAAGCATTATTGTTTCAGCTCACACAGTCTGCCAGCAAGATATTTTTGAGCAGTGCCATAAATGCAAAACAATTTTCGGAAGACCTATTAGTGACTCTGAGCTCCTTTCAGTTAGTGACATAAATTTTGAAGACATTAGAAGAGTCAGTACAAGACATGCCACAATCCTGAAGAATCATAGCTCAATTAGTGGGAATTAGAAAAATTGTGCTGTTATCTTCATGTCTGAAAGAAAAAGGCTTTGGGCTCACAGCTATGGAGGCATTAACACATCAGATTAAAACTGAACAAGAATAATAGGAATAGACGGTAGTGTTACAAAACAAATGCTTGGCCATTTTAAATGAAAGTGGAAATGGGGAAAAAAAGACCACTCCCCAAAGAAGTATTAATTAGCTTTTAATTTTAAAATGGGATAGTTTCAGTGTTTGTGATAAATTAAGAGTTGAAAACTTTTTTAAATAAAATGTGCAGAACTAATATTTTTGAGATCCTTCAAGACTTTTGTAAATCTGAACTCTTTAATGCTCTCTACCATACTCGAAGCATGAACAAAGCAACTGTTTGAAGCTTTCCGTGTCCTCTGCATTGTTTTACTCCTTAAGTTACCTTGAGATTTCTTATAATACAATTTGCTATCCTGATATTCATGAGGGTAGAGAGAGACACATTACTGTGAAATTTTGGAGAAAAACACAGAATAAATTACAGTATGTAGTGGAGCTGGTCACTAAAATGCAAATAAAAGTAGGCAGCCAGGCAGATCTGAGATTTCAAAGAATAACAAATGGAAAGCAGTGTCTAATCTGCAAAGGCAATATCCAAAAAGCCTATGCCACATCAGGAGGAGTAACTCAAAGCCAAATGGAGTAAACACCTTGCTTCTAGATAAAAAGCTATTGGGGATTACTTTAATAGAGAACACTTAAGTAATCATGTTTGATGGGTGAGACTGCATCATTTATCAAAAATCTATGCTAAAATTTAATTTTCCATGTGAGTCAAAGACAGCAGTGGCAGCACTGCTTGTTGTTGCTGATCTGTGGCTGCTGATGCCTTCTGAAGTGGAAATGATGGATGCCACATGTTCTAGCTGTGATTAAATTTGCTTTGACAAAGCAGCATGGAAATCTGATTTTCAATAGACTCTTGCATTTCACCCAGTGCTGAGTAAACAGATACACAACGTAATGCTATATGGTTGTCAAGCTGATGGCTAATTCATTTTGCCAGTCCAATCAATCTATCCATTAAAATATTACCTGTCAATATCAAGTAAGTTCAGCTTGGAAATTGCATGGAAACGGGAAGCTGTTTAGAAGTAAAAAATGCCAAAGCCAAATGTGTCATAAAGTTATTTCTCCAGGCCCTCCCAACAGGTTCAGTCAGCCCCAGTAAGAGGTCAGCAGAACATTCTTGCTTCAAGCATGCTTGACGCTTCTCAAACCTCTCACCATCCAATTATGCCACAGAATGAAAGTACAACGTACCAAAACCCTCTCTTCCTGTGTTACTGCTTGAAGAGAAGGAAGCAGAAAATCACATTAAGAATACACCTTATCTAAATTATATTACCCCAATACTTTTAAAAACTGCACCTACACCGCCTTCAAAAAGAGACATCCTTCTTACCTTGACTGACAGGGAATAAGAGTTGGCAAAACACAGGGACAAGATATTTTTGACTGCACTGACCTCAGGCACCCTTGCATAACCTTTTAGATTTACCCCTCATTTGGAGGAAATTAGGATATTACCCACTAATCTGTATCGGCAGCAGTGCCATGGACAGTTCTGCCCTCTCCGCAGTGCCTGAGCTCTTCTGCCAGCTGTCATAACCACACATGCATGATGCTCCCAATATAATCTTGCTTTCAGGATTCAGCTCCTCACCACACAGCAAATCAACGTGGCAAGTAGTATGAGTACATACTGAGTATATCCTCTAAAAAAAACCCCTCTAAAACATTAGAGTAATGATTTGTTGTGCTTTTTTTTTTTCTTCAACAAAAGGGTATTTAGAATTATAGTATGGTTGCTAAATTTTAAAACAACCCCTAGCCCTTTGACAGTGTCAAACAAAGCAATAATTAGAGATGGTTATTTTAAGCTTAATTGAATCATGATGAAGAGAAAAAAATGTGCCAATAAGCACTAGCAACCACTTCCTATTCTTCCCAGTCCTCTGCTATCTGGACTTTCAGAACTTGAAAAAAACAAGCTGATCTAATCCAATCTCCTTTCCAAGAGAAAGAAGAAAGGAGAAGATTTAATTCAAATTGTACCAGGAGAAAGCTGAAAGCCCTCAGTTCATGGTCACATAATATGACAGGAGTTACATCCAGTGCTCAACTTTGTCAGAAAACCATAATGGAATAATGCTTTTTATTTATAGAAAATTAAAATATATTCCAAGCTCTTATAAGTTTATACAGGGACTTACGCTGTCAATGTAAGACACCATGAGACTATTGCCCTTCTTGCCAACACTACCCTCCAATCCCAAAATGTAACTATATCGAGACAGTTTAATATACCTGGAACCGCTACATTCATCATAAATAGAAAGGTCAAGGCACCAAAGAACTCTGAAAAATGACACCAACTAAACAAGACATTAGTTAGTATTTCAAATTACATCAAGATCACAAATCTGCCAGTCTGCTCACACAGTACCATTCAGACACAGAACAAAATGACTAAGTCTTGAACCTGAGTAGTATCTTGGGCCTATCAGGAAACTAGTTCAAGCTTGCAATATGGTAGCTTCAACGTGTTTGCGTGTTTGTAAGCAGTACATCCATATTTGCATAATTTTGAAATACCTGCTTTCTTGTTTGCTTGTGGTTTGCTAGTGTCATGTTACTTTGGAGCTGAAACATGAAACTCCATGCCAGACTACATCCAGAGTCCACCTACTCAACAAGTCTCTAACCAGGACAGTGCAGGAGAAATATTGTACATATTAATAAAAACCTTACAGAAAAGTTTTAAAAGATTCTCTAAACTAAGTTTAATCATGACATAAAAAATTACTTTCAGAGCTTAGTGTGCTGATTCAAAATGATGAACAGATGAGCTGAGATTTAAGCCCAAATCCAAAACAGAGAGATTGTTGTAAATTCATTTGTGAAAATATGGATTGTAAGTTATAACAATTTATTTTAAATTTGCTGATTATGGTTTGTGAGTTGTTGAAAAAACAGCTGTATTTATAGAATTTATGTCAAACTTCTCTAAAGCTGCTGAAGGCACACCCACATCAAGTAAGGCATTACAGGATGCAGATACTTAAGGCAGCTCTGAATCAAGCTAATGCACTCAAAGCACTTATGCTGGTTAGACACAGTAATTTGGGTCAAAAAGAACGTGATTTTGTAAACGTGTGGAGCAGGGTGAAATGAAGCTGATGAGCTCTATATCTTTGTAATGGCAGTGTTCTTAATTCTGCAGCAGCCCTGGCTGAAGACTTGGCTGAAGTTTCATCAGAAGCCGTTATATTTCCACTTTGGTAAGGACATGTCAGATGCCCCATAACCCTCTTATGTACTCATATTCTAGCAGTTTGCTCTCTAGATTATTCTGTTTTCACACAGAAACTGTTTAAACAGACCTTTTCTCTGGATGAAGTTGTGGGGAGTTGAAAGTACAGTCAGTAGCTCTTCCTGTTATTATTTGCAACTGGAAGTAATTTCTTCCTCTCCTGACTCTGGGCACCCTGATGCATATGGCTTCTATGAAGGTGGTATCTTTTCCATCCACTTTGAAGAATGAGGTGGGTAAGCATGGTTCATGTCATATTGTAAATTTATTACACATTTGGACCAGTAAACTTGCTTTGTTTCCACCTACTTCTACTGAAATCCATCTTTATTCAAAGTAAGTAATTTACCACATCCAAAGTAGGCAACATAGCTACAAATAGCTGTAAGAAACAAAAGTGAGGAACTAAAGGAAAAAGTACTTAGCCTACCTACATCAAGATCAAATCTGAAAGCTTGCTTTCCCTTTCATCCAGTTGTGTTAAGGGAGGTTTAGGCTGGATATTAGAAAAAGGTTCTTCACCCAGAGGGTGGCTGGGTGCTGGAACAGCCTCCCCAGGGAAGTGGTCACAGCACCAAACCTGACAGAGCTCTGGAAGTGTTTGGATGATAGTCTCAGGTACATGGTGTGACTTTTGGAGATGGTCCTATTAAGGGCTAAGGGTTGGACTTGATGATCCTTGTGGGTACCTTCCAACTCAGCATATTCTGTAATTTTATGAAAAAGGTCTATGATTTTGGCCCAGTAAACTAGAAGAGACATCTTCACCAGCGCTTATGCAATGATACACAATTAAAAATTCCAATGAAAAAGCTTCACTCTCAAATGCTTCAAAAATAATTCTTCAACTCCTGTGTCATAAATTTTAGCGATTTGAAGAACACTTCTGTAATTAACTGCCCTATCTGCCTACATTCCTGTGCAAATTTTCAATTTTCAATTCTTGAAAATAATTCTTGAAGAACAAAACAGTGGTAGAATATAGAAAAAAAACAAACTTAAGTTCTCTGTAAATATACAGCAAATAGGAAAGCATTAATTTGAGTGCCAAAGCTCACAGAACAACTGTTAATCATGTCTTAACCAGATTAGCATTAAAACTAAGAGATAAATTAACCAGAAGACATGAAGTAGTAGCATTTCTCCCAACACCAACACAAACAGAACTAGCAAATTTATCTTTGACAAAACAGAAACACCTCTTGTAATTAAAGAAAAAACAACATAATATTTAATGAAAGCAGAACAAAACACTATCACCAGCACCAGATGGAAGGCACAGAAAGCAGAAAACCAAGATGTGAGAAACCTATAGCTAAAACAAAAATTTATGATAACAAAAAATCCAAATATGCCAATCCCGAACATTTACCTTAAGGAAACTTTGTAGGACCAGAATCACTAGAAGTAAACCTATAAGAAATACAAACCAAGAGTATCTACTCATTTTTCAACAGGAAAAAAAATAATTTTAAAAAATAAATTTTGAGTAACAATGAAATATTATTTTCTTGATAAGAAAATCGAAACAGTGACCATGCCAGCAGTACCTTCACTAATAGGTGATAGCTGTTTGTATAAGTAATTTTTAATTATTCCTTCCTGTTTAATTCTTGCTTGTGGTAGCCAAATTGTTGCAGAAATCAAGACGCCTATTGGTCATCTTTATTTTGGAAGGGGTAAACATGTTTAATGGCCAGTCTTCGGGAGCGAAGATTTGGGAAAGGTCATTAACCCTTCGAGCCTGCGCAGTGGATTTTTTTAGGTGAGACACAGCGTGCGTTGAACTGAGCCCACCCTTTAATCCTGAGGTTCATCTGCCGGGGCCGAGCAAGCTTGGACAGTGGCAGTGAGGGCCTCAGGACGTAGGTTTGTTTAGAGTGACCTTCTCTTAGATGGATTGCCTTACAGGGCTAACGAGTTCCATCTGCCCGGGGGGCTGGGAATCGAACCCGGGTTGCAGCGGTGAGAGTCCTGCACCCTAACCACTAGACCACCAGGGGACCCCTGTGGTAAACATGTTGGTAAACATGTAGTTTCCCAAATAAAGCAGAATTATCCTTCCTGAAAGACTCGAAAATTCTGACACTCATTCTGAATTTAGAACTTCGTACAATTTTTGAATTTCCCACAGATTCACAAATTTGAGCTTCATTGACCAATAAGAATATTTAGGATACAGCTATTCATGTATCTCCTAATGCATCTCCTCCTATGTCTCCTACTTCTAGCAGTTAAAGCCTTTTCTTAAATGTGGCTAAGCAGAGGCATCATATGCTGCCCTGACTGGCTGAAATTTTGCCGCACAGAGGTGTTTCACAGCTGGCTTCAACCTCTTGTGTCTCACACAGGACAGTTCTGGGCCTCCTCCTGCCAGGAGTACCCCTGGCAGCACCCTGCTACTGAAATCCTGCTGTTTATACCTCATGCACTAGAATTCTAGTAAGGCACCAAAACTTTCACAATTTCACTGTAATGGAAACATGGAAAAGTTTCACCCAGTGGCTGTAAAGGCAACAAGCACCAGAAGACAGAAAAAGGCATTTTTCTAACACGAGACATCAACTGCAGCAATGGTACTTCAGGGTCATCACAACCTACTAGGAGAACAACATAAAAAGTCATACTGAAAGACTCAAGAGTGAATCAACACGATGTTCATCAGTATTGACATGCAGTCAGCCACTGAATATTGGTTTTTTGTTTTAATTTTTTTTTTTATTTTAAGGCACTAATTTTCATTTTAATATTTTCATAGCTAAGGATTCTCCAATACCAATGAATGAGCTTTAGCATGTAGACTACACCTCAGAACTCTTGGTATGTTCATTTTTTTCACTGCAAATTATGTGTGATTTGTCACCAATTCATATCCTACTGCTGCTAATTGATTAGCTAAGATTTTAGAAATCCAACAACACCAAAGTAGCTTGAGAGTTGAAATTCAGAAGGGAGATGGAGTGGGAAACAGGCCATCCAATGTTTGTGTCTTGAAAAATAACCAGTATAATTTTCAAGCAAGCATTTTTAGAGTTTGTTACACTTTTTAATACAGAAATACTGCCATGGGCAGATGATGCTATTCTTGCATCATTGCGTACCATTAAGGCATTGAACAGTGCAACAAATTTTTTGTTATCTTGTTTCTAGAGAGTATGATGTGCTTCTCTTGGACAATAAAAGACTTACTGCATTGTGTACTATACTTGTTTCATTTCTAGTTTTTGATTCTACAAGCAATCTACCTGCTCAGCTGGGCAGACTATATACAGTTTACCAGCACTAGTGACTTCACATGTAAAAAATAATCTGTAAATTTAAATTGCCTTTGTCATTATGCACTGGTAAAAAAATGTTCTAAAATCATCTATACATTCACAAAGCAGTTTTCCAGCCAAAGAAAGTCAGATATTTGAAGAAATGCAAATAATTGAGTCCAGAAAACACACAGGTTCACTCTTCCACAAAGATTAATTTGATTTTAGATTACGGACTTCTTGAAAAAAAACCCTAAACCACAAATCAAAATAATTTATCGATTAGCAACAGACTGTGATGGAGGATGAGCCAACGTTAATGCATTACCAGTGATAAGGAAACCTAGGAAATACTTTATGCCATTCACTACGATAACAAAATAAAATAACTTTTATATCAATTTTTTCTTTGACTGATAGCATTTTGATGGGTGGCATTGATTAATACATTGGTTTTAGCTCTAAGTTTTCATCTGACCACCCAAAATCAACAGGAATTTTATTGTTATTCAACTACTGCCAGGCAAAAACACAGGTAAATATAAATCACAATGTTATCAAAAGCCCACAGCAGTCACAGACTGAATAAAAAAAAATTAAAAAGAAGTTCTGTCCAAGCACAGTTTATCAGTGATAAATAAGCAATATGCCACCGAGTCTTGCTACATAAATCAGGAAAGAACTGGCTGAGACAATGTTAGTCTGACTAATACCTTAGTTAACAGTCTGCATCAGAGACCTCACTTCACCCCCAGTGTTTATAACCAAATATTTAGTCCTTCTACTGTGCGAGCCCCTGCCAAGGTCAGGCCAGCTCCTCTGGTCATTGACAGTGCCAGAGGCAAAGGAATGAGGGAACTGTTACATACATATAATTACTAGCCATTGTATAATCTGTTCATTGCACACATCATTATCTTTTAAATAAAATCTATATATATATATATATATATACACTACCAACTGATACACAAGCACACATTCAGACATAAGATAGACATGAATAACACTTGGCTATTAGTGTATCATCAAGTATTTTGCATACAGTTTCAAATTACAGTGAATTAATAGTACAATTTTTATCAGCAGACAAAAATTCTTTCATTGTCAAATATTAGCTCTTTCATCTTTCACTGCATGCATGAAATTCATGCATGAAATACTTACTGAGGGCACAAGCAAGACTTAAAATCATAGCAAGAGTATGTTAATTCCATCAGACAGCATTAATCTTTTATAAATGTGCATTTAAAAAAATGCCCTAATCATTTGCACAATACTTTCTTTTCCAGATACTTGTTTACTCAGGACACTCAAATTTGAATTCCAGTTATTGAAACATTTGGATTTAAAGTTCTTTAGTTATATTTGATCAAAGTCTCTGATTTTGATTATAAATGAACACACTTAAGTTTGTCTCAATTTTTAAGTGACTTAATCAAATTAAGGCCATTGCAATTCTGAAGCAGAAAGGTTAAACAAGGATTTGATCTAATTTAACTACCTCAAATTTGACCATTTAGTGAATTCGAAGAGATGGAACCTAATTTAATTAATCTACTTTAAAAATCAATTTGGATTAGTTTTCCTGAATGACCCTGTGTAGACAAACCCCCATTCTCTTGACATGGATAAAAGTATTACTGTCCCAGCCTGCACATATCGATAGGAGATGATTAGTTTTTAGGTAACAAATTGCTGAATCAGCTAACAAATATCCCAGTTGACAGTAAAATTATTTATCTCTCCAGGTTCAGCCTGGAGAAGAGAAGGTTCCGGGGAAACCTTCCATCAGCCTTCTAGTACCGAAAGGAGGCCTACAGGAAAGATGGAGAGCAACTTTTAGAAG
Source organism: Lepidothrix coronata (assembly GCF_001604755.1). Taxonomy (NCBI): domain Eukaryota; kingdom Metazoa; phylum Chordata; class Aves; order Passeriformes; family Pipridae; genus Lepidothrix; species Lepidothrix coronata. Next base: position 2,338,771 of record NW_016690268.1, on the reverse strand, counting down.
GGCATGTAGTGATAGGACAAGCTGTAATGGATTCAGACTGAAAGAAGGCAGGTTTATAATAGGTATTAGGAGGAAATTCTTTACTGAGGGTGGTGAGACACTGGAACAGGTTGCCCAGAGAAGCTGTGGATGCCTCATCCTTGGAAGTGTTCAAGACTAAGCTGAATGAGACTTTGAGCAACCTGGTCTAGTGGAAGGTGTCCCTGTCCATGATGGGGAGGTTGGAACTAGGTGATCTTCAAGTAAAGGTCCCTTCCAACCCAAACCATTCTATGAGTCTATGATTCTGGTGATGTACTGATGACTGTTATTGAAATAGCAATGGAGCAACAACAACCAGCCAACATCAGCCAAGAAGACTCCTTGTACACTGAAATCCAGGTCAGCACCAGCGACAGCTTTCAAGAGAGTCACACAAAGAGCTCAGGTGGGGTAATGGCAAGTGTGATTGTGTCCTGTCATCTTCAGGTGTCCCAGATATTCTAAGATCTGCATCACCTCTTACGTGACCTATACTCAACAAAAGTAAATGAGATAGCAGGAAAGACTGGGGAGAAGGACTTGAAGAAATGTACCCTGTTGTAGCTTGGCATCTGTCTTGTGTCGTACATTCAGTTTTCAGTGAAGGGCAGACTCAGTTTGCATCCACACTTGCTATTGGAGTACAGAAAACTGAGACTTTCTCCTACATTTTTCACAATACCCTATATTGACTGGAACTGTTCTCCATCGCCTGTTGCAAACCACCAAATTATTAGTTAAGAGTAGATAAGCCATTTCTGCAAAACATTAGACTTTGAGATCACTCTACAGCAGGTTCTTCCTGGTTTTCTAAGAATTTCTCCTAAACATTTTCAGGCGCAAATATTCCCAGCTGTTTTAACAGGAGGCAAGCATTGACTAATTTGGTGCCTATAGACCAGTTTGCCCAATACTATCACATTTGGCGCTCCAATTTTTCCCGCTCTATTTGGGGATCCAAACACAAGTTAAAGAAAATGCAAATGAATATAAACATCATCCAAATTTCTTTCCTCCTCTTTAAATTCAGCAGATACAAATATATAACAAATAAGTAAATACTTAACAACTAATAAGCACTCAGCCATTATGATGAGTCCTTGTTTACATTTTGCCTCGTGGCCTTTATGCCTTGCAACATCTTTACTCTCTGCCATGCTTTGTCTGTTGCATACCAGGAGGGGAAGGCATTTTTCTACTCTGTTACTATTAATTGAAACATATATCATAGATTCAATGCCAATAGCAATGGCAGGGACAGCAAAGCCACAGAGAAGTATCAACATCAAATGCTACTGGAAGAGAGTTGAAAAGATTGAAGGGAAAGGGCTATAGTCTCCTTCACACTTACTCCCGTTGGGTACAGCCTGAAAAGAATAAGGCTGTATTTAAGTTAGATGCAGCTTTTTTGTGACATCCTAACAGTAAAAAACAATTTTTATCTGCATTCACTTATATACTAACACTCCTAATCAAATATATACCTCATAATTATTTGACTGCCTGCCTTTCAGTTTTTATTGTTTCCCTACATATTTTGAGTACATTAATCAAATAATAGAAACAACAGAAAAAGTGATTTTCCTCATAAAGGAGAAAATACATAATTTAGTGAATCAGATCACATTTGTCTTTCTGAAATTTATATTCAGACAGTTTTCTGAGAGTAATTCAGATTAAAAAAAATTATGCCAAAACCAATGGTTTTAATGTATCCTCAAAAGATCCAGAGTTTAATTCGGGGTCCATACTGTGGTATAACCACCTATAGCCTTACCAATGCATTTTACAATATTCACATGACTGGACACAAAGCAGAGGTTTAATATGTCATTTGGAAGTGTGACATGAACATGAGTGTTTTTTCCTTGCATTTAATACCTGTGCCATTTTAGAAGTTCACACCATCTCTTGACAATGAGCATTTTCATCTATGTGAAGACATACTTCTGAACAAATTATACTGGGTAGGGGACCATATAAGTTGATTGAGGAAAGAAAATATCTGAGTAACAGTCAAAGAGTTAGTCCCCATACTATCAGTTTAAGCTCCAGTCAGCAGCTCTCTACAACCTTCTCATACATCAGAAAATCACTACCCTGTGTGATTGTTACTTTCTTAAAACAACTGTATAACCTTTTTCACAGCAGGTATCTGACTGTCCGCATGTACTCCCATACAAACTACATCTAAAAAGAGCAGTTTGATCTAAACACAAACATAACTGTGAATCACAAACTCTTTTATTGTTGCTACTGAAACAAAAATATACATGGAAGGAATAAGGATGGCCAAATGGCTATTTCATTAACTGGATTCTTTCAGACCTCTTCAGAGTATTGTAATGGCAGTCATCAATTCTGGCATTGAAGGACAGCAAATGATTCATAGCTGACTACACTAAACTAATTAAAAGCATCTTGCATAGTGCAAGATGAAAATCTATTGTCATCTGCTCAAAGTAGGGCATAAGTGAAAATCATGCTGCAGAAATATTTACAAGTGAGTTTCTTACCTGTCAGAACTGAATACATATCAAGCAAAAGTCAATGTTCCCAGGGCTCACATGGATGACAGATTCGTTATTCAGAATAATCAGATCAAAGGAAAAACATGATTAAATTAAATCAAGTTTTATATTCAGTAATACTATCTACACTCCCACATAGTGCTTTTCCTTAGTAAATAAAAAAACCACTTGATTACAAAAAGCTAACAATTAACCTATTTCAGGGCATAATTTACCAGGTGTTTTTATGATTTCCTATCCTAAAAAGATATGCTGACTTTTAATGAGACTACTGAAAATAAATGTAGACTTTTATCATCACTTTATAGAAACATGACAGGAAAGGTACTGAAGAAGCTGATGGTAGAGTATTTTTCCTTTCATTCTATACACTTAAGGTCTAATTTAAGGATTCTCTTTTCTTTGACACAGCAAGTTGCCACTACCTCTCTTTTGAAAGTTGCAATCCTCCCCAGGTACTGCTTGACGCAATCACCAGAGTCATGGCCAAAGGCAACAGGCAGTTTATATGCTGGGTGTTCTGACGAAACAAGGAGGCACACAAGAAATATGAACAGTAAACTTTTTTTCTTAGAAGCAGTGTATGACCAACTAAGATAGTGTAGTGGGTTTCTGTGGCTAGGTTTTGGTAGCAGGGGGGAAATAGGGGTGGCTTTTGTTAGAAGCTGCTAGAAGTTACCCATGTCTGGTGGAGCCAATGCCAGCCGGTTCCAGGACAAGCATCCTGCCGCTGGTCAAGGCCAAGCCAATTAGGAATGATAGTAACGCCTCTGTGATTTAGGAACGGAAAGTAATTGCACAGATGAAAATTCCAGCCAGGGAAGAGTGGAGTGAGAACATGTGAACAACAATGTAGACACCAAGGTCAGTAAAGAAGGAGAGGTAGGAGGTTCTCCAGGTGCCAGAGTTGAGGCCCCTGCAGCCTGTGGTGCAGACCATGGTGGGGCAGCTGTGCCTCTGCAGCCCATGGAGGACCATCGGGGTGCAGAGACCCACCTGAAGCCGCTGGTGGAGCCCATGCTGGAGCAGGTGGATGCCCAAAGGTGACCCTGTGGGAGGGCCAAGATGGAGCAGGGTCCTGATGGGGACCTGCAGCCCTCGGAGAGAGAAGTCCACACTGGAGCAGGTTTTTCCAGGACAGGACTTGTGGCCTTGTGGGGGACGCACATTGGTACAGCTCATTTGTGAAGGACTGCACCCCATGGAGAAGTGACCCTCGGGACAGCAGTTTGTGAAGAACTGTTGCCTATGAGATGGACTCATGCCAGAGAGGTTTGTGAAGGACTGTCTCTCGTGGGAGGGACCCCACGGGAGCAGGGGAAGGACTCCTCTCCCTGAGCAGTGGCAAAAGAAACTGACCATAATCCCCATTCCCTGTCTCCCTGCACCACTGGGGGGAAGGAGGCAGAACTTGGAAGGAAGGAGGGGTGGGGGGAAGGTGTTTTTAAGATTATTTTACTTCTCACGTTTTTGCTCTGATCCTGTCAGTAATAAATTTAAGTAATATCCCCACTTTGAGTCTGTTTTGCCCATGATGGTGACCAGTAAGGGACCTCTCCCAGCTTTAGTGGGTACCTGACATCTGGCCAGGGTCAACCCACTACAGATAGAAAAAGGTGCATGCTATGCTGGAGTAGTACCTTCTGTGCTGTCTAAATTCCTTGGGAATGCTTATGAGACAAAGCAACACTTGTTCCTGATCTGGTATAGTCTTAAAAGTGCATGTAGGAGGCTGGGTAAGAACACTTTGTTACTGGGAGAGACTATCTAGTAGGTGGGGAAAAGAGTCGCCACCCCTCAAAGCACCAGATTTCCTAAACTGACTGAGATTCATGCAACGTGTTATCATTCTTTTTGCTACAGAACCTGCCTGGTGTTTGCAGCTCACATTGAAAACAGATCTCCCCAAACAACTTTTAATAAATCAGAACTAAGAATGTAAAATTCCACAGCAAAATATCTAGTTTGTTGTTCCCTTTTCCCAACAACTTTGGGCAATGCAGAACACAATTTCTGTCCACTTAGAACAACATATTTATCAAGAACTTGGTCATACTTGACAAATAAACAAAATCTAATCATGTATCCAGTTATCATGCCATAACGCATGTTACCACGGAATAAACAATTGGTACTTCTTGTCATCTATCTCTAAAATAAAAGCTACAGCAGACAATATGTAAAATTTAAAAGTAGGCAATGAAAAAACACAGAGGTATTTAAGGTGCCTCATAAGGTACAGGAACTTAAGATAGAAAGGACGGAAGTAAGCAAAGTACATAGGGTACATAATAAACCAGTGCAGAGATAATACATTTACTGATTTCTGTTTATAATCCAGAAGAGTAAAGGAATAAAGAATGAAACTGAAAGGCAGACATTCTATATTTAAAATTAATATAGATCTAATTTTAACATGTTTTTATTTCCATAAATTAATAAAGATTTTTTTTCATTTCTAATCCATGCATAATTAACTATGGAAGTTGTTTCATGTATATACATACAGAAAAGATATTGACATATGTGCATCCATTACCCATTAAATGAGATTACATACTCACATAAAATGATGGGAATACACAATTACAACAGATAAGATAAAAAAACCATAAACCCCTGCAGTGCTTCACAAAATAATCCATGACAGATGCTCACTGTGCAGCACCACCAGATGTGGGATATTGGAAAGATGATGTTACTGTTTTTTTCTAACACAGCTGTTCCTGATTTTCTGGAAAAATCTGACCTGTTCAGAGAGCATTCCAAAGCTGAAAAAGATTTTTAAATGAACAAAAGAAAGAGTTGAAGCACCCAAATATAACACTTTTTTAGGCAACAGGAAGAAGATCTACATGGAAGAAATTCTTTAGTTATCACAATAATCAACTTCAGAGTTATAGGAAAAAGGACAGTTGCTCATATGAATGCTAGGAATGTTTGGGGATAACATGAGAAAGGCTTTTAAGTCAGCTATTTACAATTGAAAATCTGTTAATTAATAGAAAGCCTGAAGGGATAACAAAGATTGATGGCAGTCCACTAAAGGCTGAAAGGCAGCACTTTCCTCTCAAGGAAGGTTTTTGAGAGATGTCATTAGCAGAGGACAACTGCCCAAAATTCACTACCATCACCATCACCTCCCCCATTTTCTCCAATGCCTCTATCAATCCGGCCAGTATTATTACCCCAGAAATCCTGCCTGCTTCCAGCCCAACTAGATGGCAGAGCACAGGGGTAAAGGACCCAGAAGACAGTGGGAGACTGTTGTTCGAGGAAGTGACCAAGTCAGCCTTTAAAAATCCCCTTCAGTAGTGGATCCCTGACACGCAAGGCAGCTTATTTACAGAAGGCACATGCCAGGAGTTGAGGGGGAAAATGTGATGGTAGTGAGACAGGATTTCAGTTTCGTTATTTTCCCTCAAAAAGTTCACTGAAAAAGAGATGCAGCTGGTGCTCCTACCCAAAGCCCCCACAGGTCAGTGACGATGTTCTTCCCCTGCAGCACTGGCCGACTCTGCCATTTGGTTAGAAAACAACAACCAGCACTCATTGGGATCCTGCAGGTCACCCAAAGGAGCCTGGGGACAGAAATGACACGGACACCATGGTTGCATGAAATTGCCACCTTTAACAGCAGTTGTTCTTCCGGCACAGAAAGACAGCCTGGGGGGGAAGAGAAACCTTCCATCTGTCTGCATGTGTGTGTGAAAGTTAAAACATACTATAGCAAACACTTCAGCTGTCACTCAGCTATACAGCCCTCCATCCCCTTTCCTGCAAATTCATATAGAGGTTGCATATCCACCAGGGGTGGCCAATATGTCATTTAACAGGTGAGAGGTGCAGCTCCTCAGCCAAGCCAGTATAGGCTATTTCACTACTACCCTACAATATCCTCTACACAAGACCCAGCCTACATTTTCAGAGGTAGTGAAATTGTCTGCTTGCAGCTTTGTCACACTTATGCCACAGCTGTCCAGCTCTGCAACACTTAGACAAAGGCAAGGGCCACTACACTACCAATCACTCACATTTACATTTGTTCCCCCCTTTGCTTTAATGCACAACCTAATATTGCCTTTCTCCTTATTGCTGAACTCATTTTCTGATGTGTGGCAACCAACCCCAGATTGTGCTGCCCTTTGAATCAGCCCTCCTCTTGATTTAGCATTGGCCATCGAAGATGCAGCAGGCATGAAAGGTCATCATCAGAATTCCTTATCTGTAATCAGACACCCATTTCCCCTCTGCTTTAATCACTTTTCATCTTTTAGATCTCAGTAGACTTTTTCCCCCCTCCTTCATTCTTGTTTTCCTTCCTTCTGTTCACTTATGTGATAAAAAGCTCCTCTGCACACACACAGCTATCACTATTTATTTCTGTATCTATGTTATTTAGGCCTACACAGGGCTTTCTGAGAATAAAATCCATGGAAAATAAAATAAATAAAATAAAAATCTAATATATTCTCAACCTCTTATACTACTTCATTGAGGACAAGGAAAGGAAGTTTAGACTAATTTCTGGTAATGAACAGAAAAGAAGCAGGAGATGAAAAGGCTCCTGCCAATAATCCTTGATGGGCTGGTACACTGTAAAGATCTGTTCAGATGTCTTTTACAACTGAGTGAACCTAACTGCTCTGCTCTTTTGAACTCTAGCCTCACACACACAGTAAAAGAAATGGAAGAGCAGTCTTACTGAGTCAAACCAAAGGGTCTTTTAGCTCAGGATCTTCAGTAAAAGGACAAAGTGACCATACAGAGACACATTCTAGGGATACGCTCCCAGCCGTATGCAGGCCAGCACTGTCCTGAATCACGGGCATACTACCTGTGTGCTTAGACAGAGATTTTTCTCTGTTTTGTGACACATTTTTATTCCATTTCACTCAATTTCACTTTGTTTTCTGAACCCATGTAAACGTCTGTTACGTGCAATATCCTCAATCACACAACACATGAAGCATCTCCCATCTGAACCTGCCATCTGTTAACTTCGTTTGTTGCCTCTGAGATCTGGTGGGAGACAAATATCCTGAATAAGAAGCACTCACTGTTCACCTTTTCTGTTTGTGCTTATTATTTCCACTGCTCAATCCTCTCATTCCAAGGATAATAAGTCCTGGTTTATTTAATCATTTACTTGTGCAGAATTGCTTTCATACCTTTTTTCTTTATTACTCTGCATTGTACTTTCTGCAGTTCTATTCATTTCTTTTCAAGACAGAGGCAGGGACAGAACCATACAAGTTATAGGTTTCTGCAGCACTGCCTGCATTGCTTTTTATTCTCACATAATCATCCCCAATATTCTGTTTCTTGGACTACCATTGAGCACAGAGGTAATGCTTTTATGGAATTACATGTTATAATTCCAATATCTTTTTTTTGAATGGAAATAGAATGTTCAAGAGCTCACTGCCACACATATAAAGATAATTCTTCCTATTCAATGCACTCCTTAATATTTCATCTGCCATCTATCACCCAGTCACTCAATGCTTTTAATCATATATTTCAAATTAGCATTAAGTTGAATAAATGCCCTTCTTACATGTTAGTGTCACTTAGTGAGTTTGCTTATATTAAGCAGAAAATAAGCTTTCAAAACAAATAATAAATACCTATTTGTTCAAGTAGCATTATTCCACCCTCCAGTATAAGTTTACTCCGCTGATTTATTACCCACACACTGCTATTACAGACCGCTCTAATACCTCGGTGTGTTCCATTCTGCCTGGGTTCAACCCAGGTACTTTCCTTTCTTCCCTCTGGGTAAATTTCTTCAGAAAAAGAAAAAACAACACTAACAGCATACTATCTTTACATTATCCAACAAAGCTAAGAAGCATACACTGGGATGATTTCAAGTATTCACAGTGCTTTGTTTTTCTTATAATCAGTTTAAGCCAACTCTCTGCCTGCAATACATGTCAGCAGCTGGTACACCAGAAGATACAGTGAAGAAGCCGCATGTAGAGGTGAGTTAACAGGTAGCTTTTCCTTCTATGATCCTCTAAAAAGAAATAAAAAGGTATCTAAAACATCTGTGACTAAACACAATTTTTGCTAGTTTGATCATGAAAGTTAAACCTTTTTTATAATTTCTTTTCCCCTGCTTTTCCCTGCCCCAAAGGCTGGGGGATTGAGGGCTTTATTGACTTGTTTGCTAATTTCCTTCTCCACACCTGGGAACTTCTGGGAACGTTGCAGGTTTTAAAATAGTACGACCATGCTTAAGATGTTAGCATCACAAGACCAAGCTATCAGCCAACTGGAATGCAAACTGTCAGGCTGGGCTGTGTGCCATGGCAATGCAGAGGGGTGCAGGAGCAGCTGGGCACCTAGCAGCACACACTTTTTTTGGGCAACTCTTAGGACCGCCCAAAGAAGCATCTCAAATGCTGCCCCGCTGCTTCTGAGCTTACTATGTGAATAGCACTGAACCCAGGCTAATGAACTGGGACTGCAGCAATGTGCATATCCCTCAGTGACTGACTATTCCTTGCATAGAGATGTGGCCCTCTTCAGTTGGAGAGGGTTGAACAGAGAGCCCATTCTTTCCTGGGCTGGTATATGAGCCTCTGCCCCTTTGCCCAGGGCCAGCAAGCAAAGGCCATGAACTCCAGAAAACACTGAGTTTTTGGGGGAAAGCAGAGCAGCTTCTGCCACTACAGAAGTTCTCCACAGAACAGGTGGGAAAAACCTTAAGTGTAAATCAAAAGCCCAGCTATCCGCAAATGGCAAAGTGAAAGCAGAGAACCACAGAACCGGAAGGTTAAGAAAGATGATTTGCACTCAGTGAAAAATTAACTCAGGAGGCAGAGCACTGATGTACATGTGGGATTGATTTATCTGTCCAAGCAGCAAGTCAAAGTCTCAACAAAATGAATCCACACTTGCTGTTCCTGGATGCGCAAACTGGGCACTACATGATTGCAGCAGAGCATTCACGATCTCAAGCCTGCAAGCCCATTCCCACAGAGAGAGACACACCTACTCCTCCAAGAGAGGCTTCACGAGTGTGCAGGCACAGGCTGAGTCTGCCCAAGCACCAGACACAGAAACCGAACCTTTGCCATTCCCATACTCACCACTGCAGCACAAAGACACGTGACAGGCAGAGGTGTCTAGAAATAAGCACTCGACAGGCAGTACCTGGCTGGTACCTGACCAGCTCTTTGGCTGGATGTGCAGACCTTCTAAAAATATCAGTGGATTTTTTTGAAAAAAATTGTACATTCATGCATCGCATTTTAATTGCTGGACAAAAGCCAAACTGCCCTGCCGCTAGCAGGCTGTGTCAAAATGGAAATTTATTTTACAAATTATAGAAGTATTAAGTCATGCAGCACGTGTGCTGTCCAAAACATTCAAGGGTCAGAAAACTCTGGGGTACAAACATATGTACCTTTAAATTCAGCTTAAGATGCAGACTGCCAAACTTAAGGAATGAATTTACATCCCTCTTACCTGCTTTCTGCACCTAATTCCTGAATCCATGTGCTAGGTGACACCCCAGGGCATGCAGCAGGTCTAGCCTGATGCATGTGGTCCAGCTTCTGTGGTAAGGAAAAGGAAGTGAGCCCCCAGAAAGGAGCTGTGGGCAGGTACACTCTGTGAGGGTCTCTGACTGCAACCAGAATGTCTGAATATATAATGAATGCAATATATGTCATAATACATATAATATGATATATAACAAAATGCCTGTACTCCCAACACAGGCAATGGTAGTAAGTAGATCCTGCAGAACTAAGATATCTGAAACTCAGGCGAAAACTAGATGTCTAATGCTAGTATGTGTTTGTCACTAACAGAATTATTATTTATAAGTAGAGATTACAATGTTTATCCTATTTTTATGTCAATTTCTGTTCCTATGACAAGAATAGATATGAAAAGACAAGTCAGCCTCACCTTCTAACCAGTTTACCTCTCTTCACACAGCACAGTACCTAAGCATTAACAACTGATTTGCCGTCCAGAGATGCTCAGAGAAATAATCTTTTTTAGTTATAAACACTTAAACCCAACTAATTTTGAGGCACATCTGAACCAAAGCTGTTAATCTCAATGGATGCTGAATTTGCTTAGCCTCTCTGCCTGCAGTGGTAGATGGGAAGTGTAGACAAGCAGAGTACAATAGGTTTGCAGAGCCATGGCAATTTCTCTATGTGCTGCCCAGATGTTTCCAACTGCAACAGATAAAATGTACCGTAACATCATAAAAAATATAAGCTTTCTTTTCCTGATTTGAAAACACTAGTCACAGCAAACAGAGCCCTCATGGATATTCAATGACTATACTTACAGAGACAATGTTAGGTATATGCAAATAAAACATAGATCAGTCTTCTAGATGTGTGGATCAGATTCTGCTGAGGACTACCTTTAAAAATTTTTCCATATTCTTTTTATGCTTGGAGTTCCTGGTTCTCACAAAACCAAGATTAGGGTAGCAACGCATGTATGCTCTTACTTCAGAAAGAAAGTCACTTGTGTTTCACTTCAGAGGAAGCTTAGTTACAAAAATTGCAGTATGGCCCTCAATGCCCTTAAATCCAGCTACCACATCTTTTACAGATTTGTGTAACTTGTTGCTTGCGATAGGCAAGCACCTATTGTTTAAACGGAAAAAAAAGGAAAAAGAAAAAAAGCATTCCACCTAAAAGTGAGATATCCACAGATAAAATGGGAAGTAAATACCATGAAGATCTAGGAAAAATATTTTTCCCTAATATAAGGTTCTACTGCTTCAAAGTGAACTGGTAAAAGTATTAAAGTGCACCTTGATTTTAGTATAGTTGTTCCTTAACAGGCTGTGTAAAATAAAAACAATGAAAAATTTTCACCCACTGCTATTATTAGGTAACAGTTACAAAATAAAATGAAAAAAGGTAAGAAAATTAACTATGTGCATGTGAATAGGAAAAATAGCCATTAATGGGACAATGATAGAGAAATATTAGTAAGTCAAAACTGTGTACCTAGACCAATTTATTTCTTCTAAGTAAGTGTTTCATTTAACCCTTCTCAAAAAAAACCAAAAAACCACCCAAAACCAAACCTAATGTATGAGGTTAAAAGGCCAGCAATATTTTGCAAGTTGGTTCCTAGAGAGGAAATCTGGAGACTGGAGTTTAGATCGGGCTGAGCGATGACTAGCAGGGCAAGAGGACAGCCTGAAAAGCTTCTTGCTGTTCTGCACTTCTTCTCAAGACTGAAATTCCCTTCTCTGCTTTTCCTCTGGTTAATAAATATGTAAATACAACCTGGTGGCAGCAGTATAGAGTGTGGGAATTAAGTAAGACTCATGGTGAAAGCTGGAGGAGCAGCCAGGATACGCTAATAGCCTTTGCTCTCAATGGGTATGGTCTACTGCAGAACACTTTCTGATAGAAACCTACTAAAACAGTATGTGCAGCCACGGCTTCACTTCTAATGTCCCAGCATTGATCAAAAAGAAGTGTTCAACTAAGCCAATGGTGGAGAAAAACTAATTTCATGGTAAAATAATTCTAAAATATATTTAAGGTACATTGGCAAGGCTACTTTAAAAAGAATCTGCATTACAAAACAAGTGAGGGAATTGAAGACTATATTCTGATGTTCTCCAGCTGCTAAAAAAACCCCAGTTATTCTTTATCACTTTCTGACTACAGTATTTTATGTAAACAATTTTCTGAGAAGAATACTTCTATCTTTCTTCACTGTATTGGTTTGAAGGCACTGCTGCTTTTCCATCATCTAAAATTTCTGTTTTCCTCTTAGAGGACACAGAAAAATTGGATGGGGAAAAAACTGAAAATAACATTTTAACTAAAAAAGCAACTGTCTAAATGTTAATCCTTACATCTGCCTACAAGAAGTTACTTAGAACAAATGCAAAATTGTGATTTTGCTTTTACATATGACAATACCAGGGGTCACTGCAGAAAACTTGTCAAAGCAACTAAATTTTGCACATTTGGAGAGCGAGAAACAGAGGGCAGTTCTGCACTCCGTGCTGCAGCAAAAACGTTTCCAGGAATCACAGCTTAATGTTAACGCCAATGGAATACCCAGGTTTTCAAACTTGTGTTTCTCCAAGTGTGGAATACTCAATGCTTGAAGAATACCTGGGATCCTGAAACATAATAATGGCCAGTCTTCGCAAGCGAAGATTTGGGAAAGGTCATTGACCCTTCGAGCCTGCGCAGTGGATTTTTTAGGTGAGACACAGCGTGCGCTGAACTGAGCCCACCCTTTAATCCTGAGGTTCATCTGCCGGGGCCAAGCACGCTTGGACAGTGGCAGTGAGGGTCTCAGAACGTAGGTTTGTTTAGAGTGACCTTCTCTTAGATGGATTGCCTTACAGGGCTGACGAGCTCCATCTGCCCGGGGGGCTGGGAATCGAACCCGGGTCGCAGCGGTGAGAGTCCTGCACCCTAACCACTAGACCACCAGGGGCCCCAAAGACCACCAGAGGCCCCAAATCCTGAAACAAGGACATTAACTTTTGACTAGAACACAGATACTAGAGTATCTGAAAATATCACTCAAATTCCTAGACTGTTACTGTATGCACTACCAGGTTACCCAAAAAGCCAAAACAATCTATCAAGGATCAAATTGTTAGTACATGTGTATTTTAAACAGAAGTGTAATATTTTTTTTTCAAAAGGCAGAATTATAAGTGGAAAAAAGTGCTAAGACCAACAGAAATGCAGACACATTTCATAAAGAGCTTAATTAAGGCATAACAGTGCCATTCAAAATCCAAATTTCTGGTGAATGCTCATTTATGTTTGCAATGCCAAACTTCATTACAAGAAATTATATATAAAGAACATTTTATATACAGTATTTTTCTCTCATTCATGCATCTTGTAACTGGAGAAGCAAGTCCTTTGGCCAGAGAAAGCAAATTTAAATTCAAATTATCTCAGTTCTATCACTTGACTGCAGTAGTGAGGTTTTACTATTATTAAATGTGATGCTACTAGATGTAGTATAACTCAGATGTAAGACTGTATTTGCAGACCAGAGGCAAAAAGGAGTATTAATTTAATTTTCATAGTTTAAAAAAAAAAAAAGCTAAAATGGATCACACATGGAAATAAATTAGTTCATTTTCATGTCATGCATATTGTGAAATTAAATGGTAACAAATGGCAAAATATGACACCACGCAATTATTATTTCTTTAAAAATTGTTACTGGCATGCAGGACATATTTCATTATATGATTTCAAAATTATTTACCAACCCTATGGCCAGTTGCTCTACAAATGCTTTATTTGGTTAGGTAAAAAGATGTAGAAGAAGACCATGACAGAAGAAGTATTTTTCTTCACCTTCTTTTTAAAATCAATTTTATTCTACCATTCCCTTTTGTAGACACACCCCTATAACAACAACTTAGCCGGCTGCTGTCTGTATATACTTCCTCATCCCATCAGATGCTGGAAATAGTTAGGAAGGAAGTCCCATAAATGCCAGCATGTGCCACGTCTTGACACGCATGATGTGATCTGCACTGCAGCCATGTCAACATTCATTTGATTCTTGACACTGATCCACATCACTTGGAGCTCCACTGGTCACTACGGCAAAACTGCTGAGATTAAGCACTACTTATGCTCCACATCTTGCAATATTCCCCACCTAGTTACAGACATTTTTCTGCCATTTTTTTCAGAAGAAAATGTCAAGATTATGGTTATTTTTATGCTTATAGTTAGATTATTAGCTCCTTGGTTTTCTCACCTCAAAAGGATTTCCCAGGCAATAACAGCCTTGCTCAAGCACTGTCTTAAGTCACAGACTGTGACATCTTATCTACTTCTGCCTATATTCTGTATTCATTTCACCAGCTCCCATTCTAGCCCCTGTTTGTTTTGCTAATGGACTTGCTGCCACAGCATACGTAAAAGTAATACTAATATGATCAGAGAAAATCAAGTCCCCAAAACTTAATCTCAAAATGTTTCGCTTTCTGTACTGGTTACTAAAGCAAGTCAAAAAGTTCACAGCTGAGGAAATGCCCAGAGCCAACAAAGAAATGCAAAAGACAAAACTGGACACTGTAGATTGGACATCAGGCATACCTGTGTGGGAATCTTAATCCACTCGTAGTTGAGGTGTTTGTTTAAAAGAAACAAACTATGCTGCATTATTGTTTATTCTGAATTTTAATCATTCATTTCCGATAATGAGAAAATATATTACGTGGATGACCTTTTATAATTAGACTGATAGACTCTCTATGCAAAGCACTTGAGTTTATCCATTGTGGAACATTACTTTTGGACCACATGACTGACCTGAACTGTGGCTCTAGGCAAAGTAATTAATCTCACTTTATCTCAATTTGTCTGTAAGAAGTTATACTATTACTCTTTTATCTCACAGACTCTGTGAGCAGCGTTGGTAAATATTCTGAAGGTGAAATATTCCATCAAAGATCTTCCAAACACAAACGCAGAGTTAGCCCACAGTGGCTGTCTTCAGTTCTCCCTGGTATATATGAGGGATGACATAAACCTCTTGCTAAAAACAAACATGTTTCAAAACAAATGTTTACGAAGAGAGAATCATTATATGCAGCCAAAGACAGATGGATAAAACTTGCCAAAATTAACATTGTAAAAAACTATACTCTAAAAAATAAATAACTGGGGTAAATTCCAGAGACTTAGATAGCCTTGTACATATTTAACCAAAACTTTTGTTCTGTTCTACCTCAGAAGTACATAATGATGATAGTATTTCCACAGCTAAATTAACATGGCCAACATTCTGCAATGTAAATAGGCTCCTATTGATTAAATTAAGCATGGGGTGAACTTAAGATGGTTTATCTGACCATCAGTGAATGTTTTGCTGGCTGGGAATGTCCTGAAAGAGGAACAGAAGTGCTTGAAATCGATACTGTCCAAAACAATTTTTTCTCACTGTTATCATGGACAACTCTGTAATTAAGAAGCAATTCCCTTAAACTGTCCACCACAGTACACAGGAATGAGTGTCTAAGACAGCTTCTCAGAGATACAGTTTGCTCCTTGGGTTTGAATAATGTTATCACCCAAGCAGACTCTCAACTGTATATAAAAGGCTTCACTGAAACTAAATTTTATTTACTGGTTCAAAGAAAGATGTCTTTCATATTTACATGACATCATCATGAAGAACTCAGGGCATAAACAGATGTCATCTTGAAGAACTCAAGGAATATAAGATAAATTACATAAAGCCAAACTAGTTGGGTTGTTAGTTTTGTAATAACCTTGATATCTAGGAAAACCTAGCTACATTGCAGAACTGTAGGAAATTTACTCTAAGCCACAGAGATAACACTGGTTATCGATTTGCCTAATAACCATAAGGATGTTTTGATCTGAGAGATCCTGTCTCAACAGACCTCAAAAGCATATTCTCTCATTTTGTTACATGAATAGCTGTGATGCATCCTCACAAGGTACCTGCTTTCATCCATGGTCCTATCACAGACCTTCCTCCGAAGATCCAAAGTTTGCAGAACATTGAGTGTATGCCCTTACTGCACCTCCTCACTCTCTCTGCATTTATATTGAGGAGGGAAATAGTTTTTCCTGCCCAGAATTCGTAAGAATTCAAAAAGAAAAAAACTCCTGAAATTCAAATTACAATAAGATGTTGAAATAGTTAATAGCCAAAAGAAGAATCAAAAAGTTTACCTTGAATTTCTAAAAGAAAATTTATAAGTTGAAACGCCTTAACACAGGCTTTTCTCTTTTTTCTTCTTTTTCTTTTTTCCCCCCTTTTTTTTAATCTATTTTACCCATATGAAACATGAACTGTTTTATAACTCACCTCCAAAGTTATCAGAATTTGGAGTTACAAGTCATTTTATTAGAAATAAACATTATAGTAGAACACAAGGTAAATAATAAGGTAAATAATGCTAAATAATAAGGTAAAATGCCAAGGCAGGTGGTAGTTCTAATAAAGAGCTCATGTGCACAGTCATTTGATTCACACATTTGTCATACAGTTATTTTCAAACACTGTACATCAAAGATTATTGATTATTTAGTAACTCTCATAACTGAATTGTTTAGTTTCAAACAGTAACTAGCAAACAATTTGCAAACGATTTTGGCTTGTGTGCTCCTTGCTGAGAAGCTGTTTTCATATTATTAGATAAATTTTTAAAAAATATTTTTTAGAGGATAAATTTACCTATAAATCCAATGCATTTCTGTTGTGTATCTCAGAACCTGGAAGGGTACATAGACAGGACTTATTAGAATGAGTAATAGAGCACAGCAGCTTGGAAAAAGTGAAGCACTGTAATTTTGCCTTTTTATTCACAATACTTCAATGCCCCACAGACCTGCTGTTTCTCACCAAGCATTTGAATAATGTGTGGTTCCTGAAGTCTTGCAGCTCCTTCAAGGAACATCATCAACTTTATAAAAAGGAACAGCATTTTGGACAAAAAGCAATTGCTCGAGTTAGACGGTGCTTTTAAAGTTATTTCAGCTGTAAGACAGAAAGGGTAACCTGTGGAAATGTCTTTTAAGAAAGGAGATTGAACATCATGAAATTGCATAAGATCTGTGTGATGTAGATGTTTACCATTTATCAGGAAAGATAAACAAGGCAAAGGAAACATTAGAGATCAGAAGACAAAGTTCCTCCGAGTTCAGAAAGCATTTTATGTGACTACTGTTCCACATCAACATTCAATAAGCTTCAGGACAGGTCCCTAGCAAAGTAAAAGCAAAGAAAACAGTGAATAGAAACAAATAAACCTATACCAGTATTTATGGTTAATGTCAAGCCTAATGATCATTTAATACTATGATTTCACTAGGAATTACTCTAAGTTCAGTAAAGTAATGCAATAGTTCTTCTTACTCAATGTGGGGAACAGAGCAATACACACTGAGTTTTTTAGACCAAGAGTGTACATTGCTGTAATTTCAGGATAATATCAAACTCACAGATCTTAAGGAAAAATATTTTGGAAACTTGGTTCTTTTCTTGTTTTAATACTTGCCTTATAAGTAAATACAGGGTCAGAAACTTGCGGTAAGATTAGAGCAAGCCCACTTGGAGCTGACAATGTGCACGGTAATGCAGATGCAGAGAGATGTAACTTCCTCTGCCCTGCACACCAAAGATGATTTAATCAACAGCATTGTATCTCCAAAACATATACATGCACATCTTAGAATATCTTAGAAACCTCTAAGATATTCACAGGCACAGGGGGAGAAAGCAGGGTGCCCTCTGCTCCTAAGGCAGAAAAGTATGCCATTGGGGTAAGTCAATGGCTACCTTATCAAGGAAGGGTATGAATGACTTGGACCAGGAAATGTAAATGTGCTCCCTCTCATTTTACAAATCCTAAAAATTATAGTTCTGAGTACGATTACTGTGTTGAGACACTTATGGCAGTGTCTGCGCTTCTCAAGAAGCCACGGTGAATGTATTATGTACTATGTACATCATTCATTCTGTCACATGTGTGCAGGGTGATCTGTACACACTTCAAAGAGAGTAGGATACTCAAAAAATATTCAGAATCTGTATATATGTATGCATGTACATATGTATATGTGTATTTGTCTGTATGATGTACAGACATCTCTGCTAAGACTGCTTTCACTGCTAGAAATGTGCATAAGCAGACTTTCAGGCACCATAGGAATTTCATTGGAACTACATTAGCTAAAAGTGCTTATGCATTTGGGGCTTGATGGAAATTTGGCAAAGATTAGGATGACATAACTAGACTCTTAACAATGAAATTCCTTACAGGCCCCACATCACATCTATCAGCTTTGCTTGGATTGAGCTCTTAGCTGTTTAAAGAGAAGAAAAGAATCAACTTAAAATCAGGTTATGATTAAAATCCAATGGTTTTATGGAGGAGAAGGCAACTTTTATTGGAAGCTCAGCAGGATAACTAGGAATGAAAAAGAAACCTTTACTCAATATAGGAAGATGCTACTGAGCCCTGGGGAGGAGAGTTCATGAACTACTTGCATTCAAGAAAGGGAAATATTTTTAGAGTAACCCAGCAGACCCAAACATCATAATTAGATATCCTTAGAACATGGTGAAATTTTGCTGTTCCCTTTAAACTCTCTATTTGAAATAAGTAAAAGGAAGCTGAAATAGCAATGATGGAACTTCAGAAGCAAGTATGTGAGGCAAGACCAAGGACCCTAGACTGAAAAGGTTCCATGTGCAACTGTCTGATACGGAAAAATAAATCAGTAAATCAATATGAAAATGCAAGTAAATAAATTATTAGCCATAATTCTGGCTAACCCTTTCCCTACTAAAATCTAATGCAGCTATTCCTCAACCAAAGGAAGGTGCTGTGTAAGACCAAAAGATTTTATTTTTTTAATCTACTTTTCTGTTCCTGACAGTGTCCAGTAAGGAAGACCGAAAGATACTAAAAACAGGCCAAGCTTGTAATGCTTTTTCCTTAGAACAGTGGAAATAGCAGTTCGGGGATGTCCTGATACAGAAATAGTATCTTTGTGTTTAATAACCCACAGCAGTTTTTTCTTCCATCAACTTGTTTTTTCCAACACATGAAGACTTTGACCATACAGAAGCATCCTCTGGCAAAAAGTTTCACCACTTCATTAATTCATGTGAAAAACTATCTTAACATGTTTATGTTGAACCTGTCACCTGCTGACATTTAATAACTCTTAGTTTTTATATTACAAAAGGTAATGACAATCATGTCTCATATAAAACATTATTCAGCTAGGACATGGTTTTACAAATGCTCAGAAGATCCCTTTTCCTTGAAAACCTAGACAAAAACATTGGTTCAAGACAAGGAACAGTAAAAGTAATTTCTAATATATTGATTTTCTTTCTCCTGCCTTATTCTAGTTGATTGCTTGGAACACAATCCTAAATGTTTTTTGCATATTAAGGTCAGAGCTGTCATGCTAAGACTTACACATATATTCATTAAAACTTGATTCTGTACCAATGGTTTATCATTCTGCAAGCAGTAATCAAACAGGATAGAATATCCACAGCATGAGCAGCCCCAAAACTTCCATCAGAGAGATAACGATCCAGGGGGGCTTGCAGGAAAGGAAAGCATGCCATGGATGCCACCAATTAATTTTTAATTTTTTCTTGTACAAGCAAAACACTAATTAAGTCTCCTTGCTTGAACAGCATTTATATTTACAGTAACTTGTTAGACTTTTTTTTTAAGACAGAAAATTCAGGCTTTACGAAAGTGACGGAATTACTTGAAGTTATCAGGTTAGTTCCGTGGTGTCTTTGTATTTCATTTCCAAATTTTGAGAGGCTCCAAAAAATAGCATAAGTCAGAGACCCTACACTATGCGTTATTTCGAAGCCATAGCCAAGTGTTCAGTAGTTAGTATGATCGAGTTGTATTCTGCTTACAATTTCATATCGCAATTTGCTTTTTGGTTTTTACTGTATAACAAACACTAAAACTTTATAATAAAAATGTAATGTAAAATAACATACACATTCTCTCTCTAGTAGACTATCTTAAACTCCAATTTGTGATTGCTTCAAAGTTCTCAAATATGAATCATGGGGGTTTTTTTCCTTTTCTTTCATCACTCAATGAACGATGTAAAAACACAGAACTCACAGAGAAAACCACTCATGAGCCTTCTTCAACAATAAAAAGTATTATACAAATGGCAGACTTCTGCATCATTTCAAGATGTCAAGAATTCTTTTAGATACATTTAAAACTAAAAACAAGTAAAAGTCAAGCAATTCATTTCTCAAACATATTTAGACTAAATATTCCTCTTTGCACAGTATCTTTTCTATTTGAAAGTGGCAAAGTGTTAATTAATCCACTACAATGAATCATCCATTGCAGCATCACAAAAGTACCTTACAGGATCATATTGTACATATGCAAATGCCTCTGTTTCTTTTACAGAAGGAAGAACAGCGCTGTCTATATTTCTCAAATTCTAATTTTGGAAAAGAAAAGCAATTAGAACCAAGTTCAATTTTGCATCTGAAAAACTTTGTTTTTGTTTTCCACTCTCATCCTATTGGTAATTTGTCTGATGTTTCTAAACATGTAGATAATTTTGTATGGTAAAATAAAACAAAGAACTTTAGCATACACAATAGATTACAAGTGAGCATACAGACACTCCTGAAGCAGCTTCAGAGTATCAAGTGAAATTCTGATTGTCTAAGAGTTTCAGACAGCATTTAACACTAAAACAGCAATGCACAAGCATCCATTCTCCTAAAACCTACAACACAGAAATGTAATTAGGGAAAAAAAAAAAAAACAAAAAACAAAAAACAACAACAAAAAAACCCCAGTAAGTTTGCTTTGCTGAA